>NC_081556.1:148469555-148539555 GCF_963082655.1 Stomoxys calcitrans | reverse complement strand
TTCCCTCCATACAAACTTCAACAATCTGCTAAAATTTTTTGGAAATCGGTTCAGCCTTTTTTGATTCTACAGAACAAACAAAAACAAACCGAGTCCAATGTAGTCATATGCCCATTTAAGGCGTTTTTGGGGGGCAGGGTGACCCCCTATACTTCGATCTGATTTGTATGCTAGATTCGTAATCTACTCCCGAAAACCTTTCTTTTGAGGCCCATATTGACATGAACAATATCAATATTAAATTCAATATTTTTTTTGTTGGAATTTTGGGGTTGGCGGCCAGATGGGTTCTTAGACCCAAACTTTATTACCATATTCCAATACGTTTCATTTGATACCCATATTGTCTTTTTCGGCCCACTTTTGATTTTGGGGGGAGGGTCCGCCCCCCTCCGAAATCAACAAATTATAAAGCCTTTTTCTCCTTCCTGACCATATTTGCAATCTACTCCCAAATACCTTTTATTTGAGTCCCATATTGTCATGATTGTCCAGGGGCGGCCCCTCCCCCCAGTCATTTGATACCTATATTGTCTTTTTCGGTCCACTTTTGATTTTGGGTGGTGTTTTTGGGGGAGGGTCCGCCCCCCCCACCGAAATCAACAAATTATAAAGCCTATTTCTCCTTCCTGACCATATTCGCAATCTACTCCCAAATACCTTTTATTTGAGTCCCATATTGTCATGATTGTCAAAAACCCTTTTTTTTGGTGGGTTTTGGGGTTGGGGCGGCCCCCCGGTCACATGGATCAATTTTTAATATAAAATTCGTACTTTATTCCTGAATACCTTTCATTTGAGTACCACATCGTCCCGATCTGTTCACTTTTATTTTTGGGTAGTACTTTTGTGGTAAGGGGGAGGGTCCGCCCCCCTTTCGATATCAACAAATTATAGAGCCTATTTCTCCTTCCTGACCATATTTGCAATCTACTCCCAAATACCTTTCATTTGAGTCCCATATTGTCATGACTGTCCAAAAACGCTATTTTAGGGGGTTTTGGGGTTGGGGCGGCCCCCCAGTTACATGGACCCAATTTTTTTAGATAAAATTCGTACTTTTTTCCTGAATACCTTTCATTTAAGTCCCATATCGTCCCGATCAGTCCACTTTTATTTTTGGATAGTACTTTTGGGGTAAGGGGGAGGGTCCGCCCCCCTTCCGATATTAAAAAATTATATAGCCTATGTTTTCTTCCAGACCAACCTAATAGGTTCAGCCGTTTTTTAGTCTATACGGAACAAACAAACAAACACAATTTCAATTTTATAAAAGGATATCCAAATATAATCCGATTTGGCCCGTTCTAGAACTTAACCAACGTGCATCAAAAAGAAGAATCTCGCCAAATTTTAGCTCAATGTCTCTATTTTTGTTGGCTGTAGAGTGACGGACAGACAGAAGGTCTTCGTTAAAACGTCTTAGAATTTTTCGGCGATCCGAAGTGTATGAACTTTTTAGGATCAGAAATTTATATTTCAATGTGTTGCAAACGGAATGACTAAATGAATGTACCCGCTATCCTATGGCGGTGGGTATAAAAATCTTATATCCAAATAAAAATATTAAGAATTAATTTTCCTATTTTCTTTCTATATCCCATATTCCTTGTAGAGCTTTTATATAAGAATGACACTCTTTTGAAAAATAATTTTTGATATAACGCCACACTGCACTCACAGCTAAAGTCCCAGGGATTTCAATGGTCAAACAAATTCAATTCAAATACCACAGTACCCTGGGGGCACGAGGGACGATAAGAAGGAGGAAGTTTTTCTCCAAACACATCTCTATTAAAGTCTTAGTCATTGTAACATTTTGTCATTCTCTCTCTCTCTCTCTCTCTCGGTCCCCCCCTCTCTACACATGTTGATACTGCATATAATGACTTTCAAACTAATATCTGCTCACGCTCCCCAACAAACAAAATGTGAAATCTAAAACCCTTAGCCACAGCTCTTTAGACACGTTCCCTTGTTAAGCCCTCTGTGCGGAGAGTGTGCGAGTGTAGTGTGTGATCTTGTTTACATGTTGTTGGTGTGGTGTTGTTGTAACTCAAAATAAAGCCACTTCGGACGTCATAATATTATTCACATGCGTCAAGTGTGGTCGCCTCTATATAAATATGAGTGTGTTTCTGAATAGTTTTTATTATTGTAGTTGTTGTTGTTGCTGTTGTTACTGTCGTCTGTTGTCGTGTATAAATGTCTGTGGTTTGTTTGCTTCTTCGTTGAGACGTCGCATGCGAAAGTTTATACTAAACAATTTTGAACATAAGCCAACAAAACACCCACACCCCTACACACACTCACAAACACTACACACTCATCTCCAGAGGGAGGGTAATGGGAAGCAAGGTTTTTGGTTTCTATTCAACTGTTGATGCCATGCAAGGGTCTATGTGTTTTTGGCTCTAGATGCTTGTAAGTTAAGCATTTGAGGTAGGGGGGGTTTTTTTTTGTGGATATAGATTTTTAAGTACGGTTTCCTTTGGGCTAATAACATAAAGATATGAAATAAAAGTTTTTATTGATTTTGCCAATCTGTTGTAAATGTTTATTGTTATTATTAAACAATTCAATTGTTTGCTGCGTAGCCGGGAATGTTTTCATTTCGAGCACATTTGCATACACACAAAATGTATTTTGTGGGACAATGAAGGAGATAGGAAACCAAAAATATGAATGCATAAAAGACTTGTTTAACCTTCTTAAAGACATACAACAAAAAGTCGATCATTAAAAAGACGCAATTTTACCATTTTGGAAATGTATTCAATATTGAATTTAGGAGAGCCTAAAAAATACAAAGACGAAGAAAAATTTTTTAGGTTGTAAACCGATTTTTTATTGTAAATTCGCAAAAGAAGATTTATTTATGGTGTTTTAATATAGACTTATTAAATCTTCTAGGAAAATTTTAAATTTGCTCATAAACATGCCATTAGGGAATAGGGACAAGCTTCTCATACAACAATGAGTGTCCGATTCAAGTTTAAGCTTAGTGATGAGGAACTTAATTTTTATAGTCGAGTCCAAACGGAGTGCCATAGTGCGAAAACTCTTTGGGGAGAAGTTTTTATGTGGTAGTTTCACTTTACCACCGCCGAAAATTGTCTTTGATGTTCCCGCCAGGATTGGAACCCTGGCATTTGCATTATAGGCGGACTTGCTCTGCCCCACGATGGCCTCCATATAAGAAGACTTGTCTGTTTGAAAGTGTGTGCGAGATGTCAACAAACATTTATAGATAAGCTTTTTATTATACCCATCACCGTAGGCTATGGGGTATATTCATTTAGTCATTCCGTTTGCAACACATCGAAATATCAATTTCCGACCCGACAAAGTATATATATTTCGGATCGTCGTAAAATTCTAAGACAATTTAACGATGTCCTTGTGTCTGTCCGTCCGTCTAGAGCCTTCAAAAATTTAAATATTGAGCTGAAATTTGGCACAGATACGTATTTTTGATGCGAGCTGATTAAATTCTTGAATAGGCCAAATCGGACCATATTTCGATATAGCTGCTATATAGACCCATTTTCCGGTAAAGGGTCTAATGCGCATAAATGCTTTATTTTTTATATCCGATTTCGTTGAAATTTGAAACAGTCAGTAGCCTTACACCTCCTAACACAGGACCCAAATATGGTTCACATCGGACCAAAACTAGATATAGCTGCTATATAGACCGATCTGCCGATAAAGGGTCTAAAGCCCATAAAAGCGTAATTTTTTATCCGATTTCGCTGAAATTTGAAACAGCGAGTTATTTTAAGCCTCCCGGCATCTGGTTCATGTATGGTTCAGATCGGCCTATATATAGATATAGCCGCATATAGACCGATCTCCCGATAAAGGGTCTGAAGTCCATAAATGCTTTATTTTGTATCCGATTTAGCTGAAATTTGAAACAGTGAGTAGTTTTAGGCCTCCTAACATAGGACCCAAATATGATTCAGATCGGCCTATATATAGATATAGCTGCCAAAAAAACGATCTGCCGATAAAGGGTCTGAAGCCAATAAAAGCTTTATTTTTTAACCGATTTTGCTGAAATTTTAAATAGTGGGTTATTTTAATCCCTCCGACATATGATTTAAGTATGGTTCAGATCGGACTTTATTTAGATATAGCGGCCATATAGACCGATCTGCCGATAAAGGGTCTGAAGCCTAAAAAGCTTTATTTATTAACCGATTTCGCTGAAATTTAAAACAGTGAGTAGTTTAAGGCCTACTGACATCCGCCTCAAATATGGTTAAGATCGGACAATATTTAGATATAGCTACCATATAGACCGATCTACCGATAAAAGGTCTAAAGCCCATAAAAGCATCCTTTTTGAAACGATTTCGCTGAAATTTGAAACAGAGTGTTATTTTAAGCGTCCCGACATCTGATTTGAGTATGGTTCAGATCGAATTATATTTAGATACAGCTGCCATATAGACCGATCTGCCGGTAAAGAGTCTGAAGCCCATAAAAGCTTTATTTTTTATCCGATTTCGCTGAAATTTAGAACAGTGAGTAGTTTTAGCTTACCAACACCTGACCGAAATATGGTTCAGATCGAACTATATTTAGATGTAGTTGCCATATAGACCGATCTCTCGATTAAGGGTCTGAAAGCCATAAAAGCATAATTTTTTATCCAATTTCAGTGAAGTTTGAAACAGTGAGTACTTTTGGGCCACCCGCCATCCGGCCCAAATATGGTAAAAATAGGACTGTATTGTGATATAGCTGTCACATAGAGCGATACGCCGGTTTAGGGTCTATTTATTACCCGATTTTGTGCAAATTTGAAATACAAAATTCAACATTGACTTAAATTTATAAGATCACTTAATGTCCCTGCCGAATTTGGGTGCATAAGTTTTCCAATTTTCATCGGATTGTGACAAAAGGGGGTTTACACATATACCCGAGGTGATGGGTTTCCAAAGTTCGACCCGGCCGAACTTAATGCCTTTTTACTTGTTTACTTTATTTCATTAAAATTTTGTCTATAAATTTTTATTATACCCTCCACCATAGGAGGAGGGTACACTAATTTCATTACTCTGTATGTAACACCTGGAAATATGCCTCTGAGACCCCATAAAGTATGTTTTTACTTGTTTACTTTATTTCATTAAAATTTTGTCTATAAATTTTTGCATGACGTTTGTATACCCTGCACCATAGGATGAGGGTACACTAATTTCATTACTCTGTATGTAACACCTGGAAATATGCCTCTGAGACCCCATAAAGTATGTATATTCTTGATCGTTATGTCATTTTAAGTCGACCTAGCCATCTCCGTCCGTCTGTCCGTCCGTCTGTCCGTCCGTCTATCCGTCCATCTGTCCGTCCGTCTGTTTTTCGAAAGCACGCTTACTTTCGAAGGAGTTAGCTAGTCGCTTGAAATTTTCCACAAATATTTTATATTAGTGTAGGTCGGTTGGGATTGTAAATGGGCCAAATCGGTCCATGTTTTGATGCAGCAGCCCTATAAACCGATCTTGGGTCTTGAATTTTTGAGCCTCTAGAGGACGGAATTCTCGTCCTATTTGACTGAAATTTTGCACGTGGTGTGTTGTTATGACTTCCAATAACTGTGCTAAGTATGGCGCAAATCCGTACATGACCTGACATAGCTGTCATATAAACCGAACTGGGATCTTGACTTTTTCAGCCTCTAGAGGGCGGAATTCTTATCCGATTGAACTGGGATATTACACAATGCCTTCTACCATGTTAAGCATTCATTTATGGTCCGAATCGGACATTAGCTTGTTTTTATGTTTCAATGTCCCTTACTGGCCCACTGTTCCATTTGTTACCCTTTCAGATTTCTCAACTAGTTTATTTTTAAACAAAAACCCCATCTGGATATACCAGTAATCACCAGCTCTCGCAAAATAACCCAACTGAAGTGGACTCTTTGCGAAATATGATATCTTGGACATCATTGTAGCAGCTTACTTCATTGTGGTATATTTTTAACGAGGTTAAAGAGAGAAGAGAATAAAGCCCAGTATGACAATTGCAAAATTAAGTCATTATTTAGGTCATAAATGACAGAAGACAGTATTTTATATAAAAAAGATGAGATTTCACAAAACAGGACCATTTTACCCTCAACCCCCCAAAAAAAAGGAAAGGGAAAACATTTAAATAAAACATACTTACAACTAAGCTCTCATATATGCTCATAAACTTTTATGTATATTTTATTTTCCACACACATTTGGTTGTTGTTGTGAAATTGAGACCAAGGGAAAAGGGATACACAAAGTTATATTCCTGCACCACTCGACAACGACAACGACAACGACGACACAAGGAAATGGAGAACAAAAAAAAAACGACTGCTAACAATGATACCACTTAGGAATGCCATGGTTCATTAAAACTTTTATGATTGTCAACGTGTTGGTTGTTGGTGTCCCCCTTATGTCTTAATTTTTTCTCTTGTTTGCTCTCAAAAATTGTTCAACACACACATGCATGGGCATACCAGTCTTTGTGTGTGTGTGTGTAGAACATTTAAAAATATAACAATTTGTATGCCGCACATGAGTGCAAGCATTTTTTTGTTTTCTTTTTTTTTTCTAACAGAAATAGTTGTTTCTCCAAATTGACCAGGGGACCTAAAACCATTGGAAAACCTATTGTTGGCCACCTTTGTGTATGGCCGAAATGTAGAGAGGACTCCAATTTGTTTCTGGGAAAATGAAAACAGTTTTCGGATGTTAATAAGACATGCAAAGGCAAGGTCATGTTTTTTTCTCTCTATTTTATCTTTGGCTATTGCACGTTTTCAAGGGCAATTTGGTAGACAAAAAAAAAAACATTCAAAAATGAGTTCAGAATATTAAATACTGACCTATATGTTTATTTTATTCTTTGCCTTCTAACGTATTTAAATGAGGTGATACACAAAAGTTGGTGACGCATTTGGAGCTAGAGTCAAAAATTAAGTCCTATTAAAAAAAAAAGTACATGCGGTTAATTGTTTAATTGATCAAAGTAATTTTGATCACGAAAATTACAAAATTTATCTCAGTTTTTCAAAAAAAGGTAAGGTAAACATTTTTCAATTACAGCAAGTAAAAAGGCGTTAAGTTCGGCCGGGCCTAATCTTGAGAACCCACCACCATTGATTCTGCTAAATGGCCATCATGGACTAAAATGGCGGCTTCCACGGGCTCAAGAAGTCAAATCGGGAGATCGGTTTATATGGGAGCTATATCAGGTTATAAACCGATTCGGATCGTATTTGGCACAGTTGTCATAACAGAAAACCACATGCAAAATTTCAGAAAAATGGATATAAATTAGGGCTTGTAAGAAATCAAATCGGGAGATCGGTTTAAATGGGCGCTATATCAGGTTATAGACCGATTTGGGCCATACTTAGCATGGTTGTTGGAAGTCATAACAGAACACTACATGAAAAATTGCAGCAAAATCGGATAAAAATTGCGGCTTCCATGGGCTCAGGAATTTATATCGGAAGATCGGTTTATATGGGGGCTATTTCAAAATCTAAACCAATATGGCCCATCTGCAATCCCCAACGATCTACATGAATATTATTGGGTTGCCCAAAAAGTAATTGCGGATTTTTTAAAAGAAATTAAATGCATTTTTAATAAAACTTAGAATGAACTTTAATCAAATATACTTTTTTTACACTTTTTTTCTAAAGCAAGCTAAAAGTAACAGCTGATAACTGACAGAAGAAAGAATGCAATTACAGAGTCACAAGCTGTGAACAAATTTTTCAACGCCGACTATATGAAAAATCTGCAATTACTTTTTGGGCAACCATAGATATCTGTGCAAAATTTCATGCGGCTAGCTTTACCCGTTCGGACGCTATCGTGATTTCGACAGACGGATGGACGGCCATGGCTAGTTCGACTTAGAATGTCGAGATGATCAACAATATATGCACTTTATAGGTGTCTTAGATGAATATTTCTAGGTGTTACAAACAGAGTGACTAGATAAAGTATACCCCCATCCTATGGTAGTGGGTATTAAGATCGGAAGATGCATATATATCGAAGCCACTTCTAAAACTCCACAAATCTCTATGAAATTCCTCCGTCACCGGAAGAGTTTTAGGAGAAACCTTCGTGTGACGATCGGTTAGCAAATTACCAAATTATTGCAATGCTAGTCCAAATCGGACGAACATATTTGTGGGAGCTATATCTGAATCTGAACCGATTTCTATGAATATCACTAATAATGTCGGGACTTATAAGAGACTCCCTCGTGCAAAATTTCGTGGGAATTGGTTTACAAATGACGACATAATTGCAACTTTAGTTCAAATGGGACGAACATATATATGAGAGCTATATTCAAATCTGAACCGATTTTTTCCAATTTCAATAGGCTTTGTTTCTAGGCCAAAGAACATGCCTGTACCCAAGTTGAAGACGATCGGTTGAAAATTGCGACCTGTACTACTGTGCACAGATGACAGGCAGACGGACATAGCTAAATTGAATCAGTGAGTGATTCTGAGTCGATCGGTATATCTCCCTTTCTTCTGGGTGTTATCAACAAATTCAATAAGTAAAAATACTATATAATACTGAGGTCAGAATATTCAATATTTGAATATTTGTACCTTATAAAATTTTTAAATGAGGTGATAAATTTAATACTGTGAGGCATTCAGAATTCAAGTCAAAACGGATGTACCTACGCCGGAGCTTATGGCACCCCTTGTCGGAACCATCTGTTCCTTCAACAAATCTCAGGAGACTTACCAGAGGTACGTTCGCAAATTCACCCAGATCACAGAAGAATGGCTCCCCAGAAATGAAAGCCTACTTCCCTGCAGACACGGACATGAACACAGCAAGTGCTCAATAGCAGGTCACCTTTTCATCCTCATGGAGGCAATTCCTATAGAAATCATTGTGCGGTAGTCCCTGCGCGCCGCCATGCTGCCTATGGCAAAGTGCCCGGTATCACTGCTGGTACTCAACGACCTCTTATCGAAAACCAGAAGAAATTCATTGTCTACGCCCTAACAGATGCACAGAATCATGTGCACCATGGAAGTAGTGTAATTGTCGCAGAAAAAAAAATCTGTAATTAAACGAATATACATGCTTTGGGAAAAAGTACAGCTAATAGACCGGGTTATCGAACTTGGTTAATGTGGTAATTGTATTATAGAGGCGTTTTCGCAATTAATACGATTCAAATGCAACAAACCAACGCACGGCCCTTAAAGCCATCACACCTAATAACGCGTCCCATAGGGGATGGTGTGTGTTGCTATTTCAGGCTTTCCTTTTCCATATCCAAAAAATCTCTCCCATCATTGAGCTAGCCTCAAAAAAAAAAAAAAAAAACAAATAAAAAGGCGTTAAGTTCGGCCGTGCCGAACTTTGGATACCCACCACCTCTCGTATGTATGTAAACCACCTTTTGTCAAAAGCTGGTGAGAAATGCATACCTTATGCCCCATAGCAGCGATATCGAAATATGTTCCGATTTGGATCAATTACTAATAAGTACAATTCATTGTTTAATTGTGAATAACAAAATATTGGTCTTTTTGGTAGCTATATCTTAAAGTAAACCCATCTGAACCACTACGACACGGACGTCGAAAAGCCTATCATAAGTCACTGTGCCATATTTCAGTAAAATAGGATTATAAATCCGCCTTTATTGGGGCCAAGACTTTAAATCGAGATATCGGTCCATATGGCAGCTAAATCCAAATTTGGACTGAATTGGGCCGAATTAAAGAAGGATGTCGAAGGGCCTCACTGTACCAAATTTCGGCGACTTCGGACAATAAATGCGCCTTTTAAAGCCCCGAAACCTTAAATCGAGAGATCGATCTATTTGGCGGCTTTATTGTAATCTGGACCTATCTAGACTAAATTGAACAAGTAGAAATGCTTTAAGTTCGGCCGGGCCGAACTTTGGATACCCACCACCTCGGGTGTAAATTTAAACCGTCACAATCTTCTGAAAATTTGATATCTTATGCACCCAAATTCGGCATGGACATCGAATGCTCTAATAAATATTAGTCACTGTTGAATTTTGTATTTCAAATGTCAGCGAAATAGATTAAAAAATAAACCTTTTATGGGCTCCAGACCATTCATCAGCAGATCGCTCTGTATGGAAGCTATATGTGCATATAGTCCGATCTGAACCATATTACGGTCCGTTGTTGGGAGACCTAAAACTACCCACTGTTTCAAATTTCAACGAATTCGGGTAATGAATTGAGCTTTTATTGGCTTCAGACCCTTTATCGGCAGATCGATCAATATCGCAGCTATATCTGAATATAGTCCGATCTGAACCATATTTGGTTCCTATGTTGGAAGGCTTAAAATAACCCACTATTGCAAATTTCAGCGAAATTGGGCAATAAACAAAGCTTTTATGGTTTTCAGACCTTTTATCGGCAGATCGGTCTATATGGCAGATATATCTAAATATAATCCGACCTGAACTATATTTCTTTCAGATATCAGACCCTTTATCGGGAGATCGGTGTATATGGCATCAATATCTAAATTTAGTCCGATCTGAAATATATTTGGGTCAGATGTCGGGAGGCCAAAAACTACTCAATGTTTCAAATTTCAGCGAAATCGGTTAAAAAATAAAGCTTTTATGGCCTTCAGACCCCTTATCGGGAGATCGGTCTATATAGTAGCTATATCTAAGTATAGTCCGCTTTGAACCATATTTGGTTCAGTTGTCGGGAAGCCTTAAACTACTCACTGTTTCAAATTTCAGCGAAATTGGCCAATAAATAAAGCTGTTATGGACTTCAGAACCTTTATCGGCAGATCGGTCTATATGGCAGCTATATCCAAATATAGTCCGATCTGGAGTATATTTCGATCCTATGTTGGGAGGCCTGAAACTACTCTTTGTTTTAAATTTTAGCCAAAACGATTGAAAAATGAAGTTTTTATGGGCTTCAGAACCTTTATCGGTCTATATCTATATATAGTCCAATCTGAACCATACTCAGGCCAGATGTCGGGAGGCTTAAGATTACCCACTGTTTCCAATTTCAGCAAGATTGGGCAGTGAATAAACCTTTTATGGTCTTCAGACCCTTAATCGGCAAATCGGTCTATATGGTAGCTATATCTAAATATAGTCCGATATGGACCATATATGGGTCAGTTGTCGGGAAGCCTCAAACTATTTACTTTTTCAAATTGCAGCAAAATCGGATAAAAGTAAAGTTTTTATGGACCTCAGAACCTTTATCGGAAAATCGGTCTATATAGCAGCTATATCCAAATATGGTCCGATTTGGCCCGTTGAAGAACTTAACCAGCGTGTATCAAAAAGTCGTGTCTGTGCCAAATTTCAACTCATTATCTCAATTTTTGAAGCCTGTAGAGTGATAACAACAGACGGACGGACAGACACACAGACATCGTTAAATCGTCTTAGAATTTTACGACGATCCGAAATATATATACTTTGTAGGGTCGGAAATTGATATTTCGATGTGTTGCAACGGGAGTGACTAAATGAATATACCCCCTATCCAACGGTGGTGGGTATAAAAAGGATGTCGAAGGGCTTTACAGTCCCAAATTTTAGCAAAATCGAAAAATAAATGCTTTTATGGACCTAAGACCCTAAATCGGCGGATCGGTCTATATGGGGGCTATATCAAGATATAGTCCGATATAGCCCATCTTCGAACTTAACCTCCTTATGGACATAAAAAGAATCTGTGCAAAGTTTCAGCTCAATATCTCTACTTTTAAAGACTGTAGCGTGATTTCAACAGACAGACGGGCGGACATGGTTAGATGGTCTTAGATGTTTACGCTGATCAAGAATATATGTATTTTATAGGGTCAGAGATGGATTTTTCGATGTGTTGCAAAAGGAATGAAAAAAAGAATATACCCCCATCTGTTGGTTGGTGGTTACCCCAATCCTTCGTTGGTGGAATATACCACCATCTTTCGGTGGTGGTTATAATTAGGTCCAATTGGATAATTGATTAATTGATAAAATTAATTTTTTAATTGAAACAGTCTGCATCACGAAAATGGTAATATCTGTTACCACTCTTATTAAACATTTTTCTACTAAAAAATTCAATGAAATTTTTAATATTTTTAATTATATTGTTTTATTGATGCAATTAAATAAATTATAGAAGGAAAATGGAATTAAATTTTTAATTGATTTTATTATTAAAATTTTGATTTTCTTTCAATAAATCCAATCTTAAAAACAACCCATTCAAGGAATTTTCGATCAATGTTGTTTTTTTTTTTGTGAATATTTTTAATAAGAATTTGGTAAGGTTAACCTATTTAACATCAATCAATTTAGCATATCCCGCCAACCTCATGATTTATGAAAAATAAATGTCGAAAATAAAACAAAGAATTAAAATAAAAATTGTTTCAAAAGTTAAAACCAACATGTCAGCCCCTTGTCATAACTTTTACCCTTTAAGAACAAACATGACTCCCTGTCTGTGTGTGTGTGTGCGTGGGAACACCTGTGCATACTATTTGCCATTGTTTTTGCTGCCTTTGGCAAATCATTTATTCGTTGCATACTCCCAGGGGCTTCATTTCGTTTTGTTAACACTTTTGAGTTTTCATATGCAAATTAAAATTTATTTTATTTTACTTTTTATTCTAGGTATTTTATTTCTTGGGAATTATTCTATTATATCGCTTTTACGATTGACTTGAATGGCAGTTGGCATTGCTAACTCATACAATATATAGAGAGAAGGAGAGAGTGAGTGAGACTTCGGTTACAAATGTATGTCTGACAGTATTTCTAGGAAAGGGGGGGAATGGTAAATGGAATTATAACATCACTTTTTGGTTGAGTGCAAATTTCGTTATAATGTGTGAAACAAATAAATGCGAATTGAGGAATATTAAACTTTTGAAACTCAAGCAAATTGACAACTCAATTGCATGTTTTTTTTTGAAATCGTCTAGCCTTATGAGCATAATTTTACATTCTAGCAGACTCTAGAAAAGCCATTTGCCACGCCACTTCAATATTAACAGACCGTACAAATTCGATGTGTCTGTCTGGAAGTTTTTTAATATCTCCAACATATTCCGAAAATTGAACAAAGAACCAAGTGGTCATAATGGAAGAGAAGCTAAACATAGAAAGCACTCTCATATACGTTTAGAAGGATTCCATGGGATGGCTATCTTAAAAGTGTTGTCAATTTCCATCCTCTTCAATATTTTTCCATATAAAAAGTTAAATAAAATAACAATTGAGTCTCTGGCAATATATGTGATAACGTATCTAGAAATATTTTAGTCGAACATTCTAACCCCTCAGCATGGCACTGAAGTGGGTTTTTAAAACTCTCTTTCAAAGGTGATTGGAAAAATCCTTCAAAATGGAGTTTTAATATTCTGCTAAAATATTTGGCATGCAGTGAATTTGTATGGGTCTCCCAATATATGAAATTTCAAATCCTAACTTAAATACCAGATGGCTATTGCCAAAATTTGGAGAAGGGCCTTGAAAAAAGTTGAAGGACTAAACTGCTTATCAGCATCTACTGTATACTGCAAATGTCAGATCTAAAATGATATTTGGAGTTGTGGTCTAGTGGATGGCTCTTCAAAAATCCACAAACGAAGATGATTAAAACGGATCCTGACAAGCCCCGCAAATGTTTTAAGGACCATAATTTAAGTATCTGCACCTGCCATGATCGCACTCTCTAAAGAGAGGGCAGATGTGTTGGAGAAATACAGGGCAGACATTACCGCCATACAGGTAGTGCGATGGACCAGGAAGGGTTCCACAACAAAAGCGAGAGGTGACGCCCTATATTATAGCTGCCATGAAATGAGGCATGAATTTGGCTGTGGATTTGTGGTTAGTCGAAGACTGAAACACCATGTCTCCAGGTTTACTCCGTTGGATAAGAGGTTAGCCTCAATCGGCATTCGGCCTTATTTTTGCCCAGGCACCGACGGAAGACAAGGACGAACAGACCAAAGATATTTGCTACGAACGCCTAGAAAGAGAATATGACAGCCGTCCCGCCCATTATATTGAAATCGTTCAGAGAGATTTTAATGTGAAGATAGGAAACATAAACATCTTTGGCTCAACAGACGAAAAATTTAGCCTAAACGAAGAAACTTCTGATAAGGGATTGAGGTAAATAGACTTGGCAGCGGCAAATTATCAACACCAGATTCCAACATCGAAAGATTCACCGTCACATGGCTGTCACCTGATCACAACCCGAGAAACCAAATAGTCCATGTTGTGATAGATGTAACGCATTCAATCAGCGTGTTAGTTGTACGATCGATGCGAGGGGCGAACATCGATTCGTTTCATTACGAGGCGAGAAATTGTGTGGCGAGAAACGTACGATCTGGCACTGCACGGAAACTGAACATCGGAAAGTTGCAAACTCAACAGATGGCAACGGCATACTCCACTCGGGTGTCCCAATCGCTTGAAGAAAGCAATTCCTGTCACGATAATATAGCATCGCAATGGCATAACTTAGCCTACTCCAAGGAAAGAGCCGCGACATCCGTACTTGGGTACCAAAGTCGTCCACCAGAGAACCCAAGGTGGGACCAGGGGTTCAATTCTATACAAGCGTGCTTAGTACGGTCGGGCGGAATCTTATATACCCTACACCATGGATCGCATTTGTCAAGTTCTTTGAATGACTTTTTTAATGGACAGTACTTGGCTGTTAGAATTCATAGGAAAATACTACCTTCAAAATTTCAGGCAAATCTAGTAAAAATTGCGCTCTCCAGTGACTCAAAGTGTTAAAATGGGGTACGGTTTATATGGCAGCTATATCGGGTTATCAACCGATTTAGACTGTACTAGGCACAGTTGTTGGAAGTCATACCAAAATGACATATGTAAAATTTCAACCAAATTGGAAGCGAATTGCGCTTTCTAGAATCTCAAGAAGTATTTGGACTGATTTAGACCATACTTGGCCTATTTATTGAAAGTCATTCCTCAACGATATGTGCAAAATTTCAGCCAAATCCAATAAGAATTCCGCCCTCTAGAAGCTCAAGAAGTCTAATCGGGAGATCGGTTTATATGGCAGCTATATCAGCTTCCGATATCAACAAATTATATAGCCTATGTTTCCTTCCAGACCAACCTATACAATCTGTGAAAATTTTAAGGAAATCAGTGAAATTTCAGCCATTTTCGAGTCTATACTGAACAAACAAATAAACACAAATTGAATTTTATTTATGAGACCTATATTCGCCACCACTATATATTGTCTGTCTCACCCGACTTTTGCCTTTCCTTACTTGTTTAGGCACTTTTTTGTATTTTTCTACCATTCGCCTCCCAGAGGCACATTTAATTTGAAACTTCGGTCTTTCGCTGGGTTTATCGCTTTGACTAAAATGTCTATATACGTCTGACTTCAGATTGCTTACCTAAACTAGCCTAGATTGGAAGTTCAAGGTGTTTCCCTAAGAAAAACCAGTTTTACCCATCCCTTGATGCTTGGACTAGAACATTTATCATTTTTATTTTCCATGAGATTTTCCTTTAACTCTTGAAACGCATAAATCATTTTAGTTTGTAGTGCTTCAAACTATTGACTTGCCATTTTAGTTTTTTTCATTAAATTAACCTTTTAGAGAACTTCAATTTTTTTTACAACTATTGCACATGAATGATTTCCATCACTTTGGTCCACACAACGCATAGGGTTGTGCGAGTGTGTGTGTGTGTGTGAGTATGTGAGAGTATATGTTTTAAAACCACAAAAAAAAAACCTTTTAGCTACTAGCGGTGAACCAGCATAAACGGAAGCTCTATCCTTGCATAGTTTGTTCTAAGCAAAAAGAGAAACCAAGTAATTGCCCTCATGGTCCAACAGTTTTCCATGTACTCCATGGCTTCATGGTACCGGCAACTCGTATGCATTGCCAGGATTGCGTCACAAAGCATTGTGAGTAACGAGTTTTATAAATTGAATTTCTAACATGGTTAGATCTAATCAATGTTTTTCCATCATATACACAAAAGTGATAGAAAATTAATTAGTTATTTTGGTGGTGTTTTTTGCTACATGAAGCAGTGGAAAATGTCGTATGTATGCACATTTGTGAGTAAAGGGTTTGCTGTTCAACGGACCACCCCCACGTATGAGTTATTTTTGTGAAATCATACCACTTATACGCCCAGGGGGTTTGATGGTGCATGATATTAGCAAAGAGGGATTATTTTTTATACCCACCACCGAAGGATGGGGGTATATTCATTTTGTCATTCCGTTTGCAACACATCAAAATATCCATTTCCCGACCCTATAAAGCACATATATTCTTGATCAGCGTAAAAATCTAAGACGATCTAGCCATGTCTGTCCGTATGTCTGTTGAAATCACGCTACAGTCTTTAAAAATAGAGATATTAAGCTGAAACTTTGCACACATTCTTTTTTTGTCCATAAGCAAATTAAGTTCGAAGATGGGCTATATCGGACAGTATCTTGATACAGCCCCCATATAGACCGATCGGCCGATTTAGGGTCTTGGGCCCATAAAAGCCACATTTATTATCCGATTTTGCTGAAATTTGGGACAGAGGGTTGTGTTGGGCCCTTCGACATCCTTCTTCAATTTGGCTCAGATCGGTTAAGATTTGGCTATAGCTGTCATATGGACCGGTCCGCCGATTTAGGGTCTTAAACCCATAAAAGCCACATTTATTATTCGATTTTGCTGAAATTGGGGACAGTGAGCTAAGTTAGGCCCCTTAAGATAATCCTGCAATATGACACAGATCGGTCCAGATTTGAATATAGCTGCCATATAGACCCATCTCTCGATTTATGGTTTTGGGCCCATAAAAGGCGCATTTATTGTCCGATGTCGCCGAAATTTGGGACAGTGAGTTGTGTTACGCCCTTCGACATCCATCTTCAATATGGCCTAGATCGGTTCCGATTTGGATGTAGCTGTCATATAGACCAATATCTCGATTTAAAGTCTTGGCCCCATGGAAGGCGCATTTATAATCCGATTTCACTGAAATTTGACACAATGACTTATTTAAGGCTTTTCGACATCCGCGTCGTATATGATTCAGATCGGGTCATTTTTAGATATAGCTTCAAAAAAGATCAACATTTTGTTATACACAATTGAAGAATGACTTGTACTTATTAGTATTTGATCCAAATCGGAACATATTTTCTGCTATGGGGCACAAGGTATGCATTTTTCACCGCATTTTGATGAAAGGTGGTTTACGTATATACCCGAGGTGGTGGGTATCCAAAGTTCGGCCCGGCCGAACTTGATGCCTTTTAACTTGTTAGGGATTTATTTTGACCATAGGGAAACACAAGGGAATTCCATTAGTTAATGTTATAGTATATAGAAAATTTCTTCTCAAAAAAAAATTTTAATAAAATTTTCCCAACTTCTTCACAGTTGATTAAGAATTTGTTTAAATCTTGTTTTTCCTAACAAATTTAACAGTAGTGCCATTTTCATTTAAGGTTTCACAAAAAGAATGACTATGGCTTATGCCTTACAAAAAATCTTTCTTTATTTCATTCTGCTATTATTTTCATGGCTGCTTACTTCCATGCCGATTTCTTGTAATTGTTTCAAATCATTTGTCTCTCTAATGATTATTTTTTGCAAATTTCTTCATAATAGTTCATCATATATAATCGTTTTAAATCTCTTGTTAAAAACACCCTCCATAAGTAATTATGCCATAATAATTTCTTCATAATTCCTTTTGGCGCGGATATGATTTATGGTTGTTCCGTAGCATGTTGCCATGCCATGGGGCAGCAACCACAATGCCAACAAATTGTTCTTCATAAAGAAATCCTTTATGACCTTTTCCGTTTGTGCCCCCTCCTCTCTTTCATGGTAGCCTAAGTTAATATTGACGCAAGTTGTGAGTATTAAATAAATAGAAAATAAAATGAATATATTTTTACACAGTGAGGAACAAAGGTAACAATGCGCTTCCAGAGCAGAGTAAAGCTGGGGAATTTTTAAAAAAATCAAAAAGAATTTTTTTTTAAGAGTTCCCTTTTTGGGGTCTACTGAAACAGAACATTTTAACGGTTATAGATACCGTCTTGTTTCGGTAGATCCCAAGAAGGTATATTCTAATAAAAACGCTTTTTCGAATGATTCAAAATTCCCCTGCTTGGACGGGGGCGAACCCTCCCCCGTAACTCAAAAACACCACCCAAAATCAAAAGTGGACCAATCGGGACAATATGGATGTCAAATGAAAGGTATTGGAAAATAGAATACGAATATGGTATTCAAATTTGGGTCTAAGTACCCATCGGGCCGCCCCAACCCCAACATTCACTTAACAGACATATTGGACGTTCATGTCAATATGGGGCACAAATGAAAGATATACTGGAGTAGATTACGAATCTGGCATACAAAATCAGATCGAAGTAGAGGGGTCACACTACCTCCCCAAAAATGCCTTAAATGGGCATCTGACCCATCATGACTATATGGGACTCGGTTATTTTGTTTGTTCCGTAGAATCAAAAACGGCTGAACCGATTTTCTTAAAATTTTCACAGCTTGTATAAGTTTGCCTGGAAGGAAACATAGGCTGTATAGTCTTTAGTTATCGGATGGGGGGCGGTCCCTCCCCCTTTCCCCAACAACGCCATCCAAAACCAAAAGTGGACCGATAGACACAATATGGGTATCAAATGAAAGTCTTTGGAGACTAGAAAAAGAATATCGTTACAAGCTCCCCCAAATGGGCACATTAACCGACCATGTCTAAATGGAACTCAAATGAAAGGTGTTTAGGGGTAGATTACGAATATGAAATTAAAATTTGTATTCACGTTTAGGTGGAGCTTTTCTTTCCAAAAATAAGTCAAATAGGTTGATTGACCCATTATGACAATATGGAACTCAAATAAAAGGTATTTGATAATAGAAAACGAATTTCATATCCAATTTTGCAGCCACTTGTTTGGGGGTACGCCCTAAGGTTTAGGGGGTACCTTGAACTTCTCTTCCGATTATGGCAATATGGAGCTCAAATAAATGGTATTTGTGAGTAAAGAACGAATTTGATATTCATTTTCAGGGCAAAGTGCCGATGGCCGCCCTCCAGCTCCAAAATACACTCCATACAGTTTATATTTACCGACCATGGCAATATGGGGCTCCCATTAAATGGAGTTGAGACTGCCATACGAATTTGATATTCATATTTGAGTTGAAATGTCTGAGTGCCATCCCTCCCCTAAAAGGCAATTCTCATTACTTTTAACTTCAAAACCACCAGATCTCGGAGATTGGTAATGCGATTCGTTCGAAATTCGTATACCCTCCACCATAGGATGGGGGTATACTAATTTCGTTATTCTGTTTGTAACTCCTCGAAATATTTGTCTAAGACTCCATAAAGTACACATATTGTTGACCGTCATGTCCGTCAGTCCGTCTGTCCGTCCGTCGGTCTATCCGTCTGTACGTCCGCCCGTGTGTCCGTCCGTCTGTCCATCCGTCCGTCTGTCTGTCGAAAGCACGCAAACTTTCGAAGGAGTAAAGCTAGCCGCTAAAAATTTTGCATAAATACTTCCTGTTAGTGTAGGTCGGTTGGGATTGTAAATGGACCATATCGGTCCATGTTTTGATATAGCTGCCATATAAACCGATTTGGGATCTTGACTTCTTGAGCCTCTAGAGGGCGCATTTCTTATCCGATTTTGCTGAAATTTTGGATGAAGTGTTTTGTTATGACTTCCAACAGTTGTGTTAAATATGGTCCAAATCGGTCCATAACTTGATATAGCTGCCATATAAACCGATCTGGGGTCTTGACTTCTTGAGCCTCTACATGGAGCAATTCTTATCCGATTTGGCTGAAATATTGCATGACGTGTTTTGTTACGACTTTCAACAACTGTTTTAAGCATAGTTCAAATCGGTCCGTAATCTGATATAGCTGCCATATAAACCGATTTGGGGTCTTAACTTCTTGAGCCTCTAGAGGGCGCAATTCTTATCCGATTTGGCTGAAATTTTGCATGAAGTGTTTTTTTATGATTTCCAACAGTTGTGTCAAATATGGTTCAAATCGGTCCATAACCTGATATAGCTGCCATATAAACCGATCTGTGGTCTTGACTTCTTAAGCCTCTAGAGGGCGCAATTCTTATCCGACTTGGATGAGTTATTGCATGACGTGTTTTGTTATGACTTCCAATAACTGTGCTAAGAATAGTTCAAATCGGTCCATAACCTGATATTGCTGCCATATATACCGATCTGGGATCTTGACTTCTTGAGCCTCTAGAGGGCGCAATTCTTATCCGATTTGGTTGAAATTTTGCATGAGGTGTTTTGTTATGACTTTCAACTACTGTGCTAAGAATAGTTCTAATCGGTTCATAACCTGGTATAGCTGCCATATAAACCGATCTTGGGTCTTGACTTCTTGAGCCTCTAGAAGGCGCAATTCTTATCCGATTTGAATGAATTTTTGCACATAGTATTTTGTTATGATACCTTTAACATTTGTGCCACCTATGGTTGAAATCGGTCCATAACCTGATATAGCTGCCATATACACTGGTCTGTGATCTTGACTTCTTGAGCCTCTAGAGGGCGCAATTATTATCCGATTTAGCTGAAATTTTGCATGAGGTGTTTTGTTATGATTTTCAACAAGTGTGCTAAGAATAGTTCAAATCGGCCTTTAATCTGGTATAGCTGTCATATAAGCCGATTTGGGGTCTTGACTTCTTAAGCCTCTAGAGGGCGCAATTCCTATCCGATTCAGCTGAAATTTTGCATGAAGTGTTTTGTTATGACTTCTAACAGTTGTACTAAGAATATTTTAAGTTGGTCCATAACCTGATATAGCTGCCATATAAACCGATCTGGGATCTTGACTCCTTGAGCCACTAGAGGACGCAATTATTATCCGATTTGGCTGAAATTTTGTACAACGACTTCCCTTATGACCTTTAACATACCTGTCGAAAATGGCATGAATCGGTTTATATCTTAATGCATCTCCCCTTCAAACCGAACTCCCTATTTTATTTCTTCAGCCCCTAAAGTGCGCAATTTTTACTAGATTTGGCTGAAATTTTACAGAATGGCTTCTACTATGGTCTCTAATATTCAGTTCAATTATGGTGCGAAATGAGTCATAACATGATATTGTTCCAAGAACATAGCAATTCTTTTCTTTTATCCTTTGTTTGCCTTATAAAGAGATACCGTGGCAAGAGCTCGACAAATGTGATCCATGGTGGAGGGTGTATAAGATTCGGTCCGGCCGAATTTAGCACGCTTTTAATTGTTTTGTACTCTTACAGTCATCAGAAATATATAAAATCTCATATAAAATACAGTACAGCATGAAGTGTATTTTTACATTAAGGGCCATGTGTCTCTCTAAACCGGAAATATTTTTTTCTATATTTGTTTATTATATTTTTTTAATATTTTGCTAATACTTTTGTCCTTCACTGTCGCCTTCTAAATCATTGTGTTACTTGTTGAACATCATCTTGCTGAACTACTTGTACCTTGTATTGAATAGCACCACGACAGCGACAACCACTCCCACATACTCAAATTGACAATTTCTCATCTATTCTCTTTTGCGCTGGTATTCGCCGTTATTTATAACAACAATTAATAATTGAAGTACAAGAGATATTGTGTTCGTGTCAGAGACCATGTCCATAGCCACAGCTGTGCCAGCGAGTGTGACTGTGACCATCGTGTGCGTTACCATGTCCCTGTTCGTGTTTATGGCATTTGCAGTTACAAGCATTGTTGGTTTATTTGGTTTTTGTTTTTTCTTCAGTTTGTTTGCCTATTGTCTCTAAATATAATTAAGCCTTTTCCCCATGTCTATATTCGTGTTTGCGCTCCTTCGTGTTTCTTGTGTGTTTGGGCAATTTCCGCTTAATTCCGTTTCACAGCAAGCAAGCATGGTTTCTCCTAAGCAAACCTAAGCTCACTAAAATCGAATGTAAGTAAGGCTATCATTATTTGAATTGGTGTGTTCCGCAACAGCTAACAATTTGGGTTTTAATGGTGATGGCCAGGAAGGCCTCAATACACTCGAATTTAGAAGAATAACAACCGATATCGCTGCTAAAGCTCTAAACACACTTCCCTTTACTTGGTTTTGTATTACCTGCTTTGCCTTTTCTTTGTTGTGGTGTGTGTTTGTGTATTTCTTTTTTTTGGTCTGTAGAGATTATATCTCCAATTTATGACCTATAAATAGCCACTTTTTATGATGGCATATAAACGAAGCAACAACTCAATCGGTTAACAAAACACAATTTCCTTGAAAGAATTAACAAAACAGCAATGAAACGTTTTGTTAAATGTTTTATGTTGCCATCAATGAATGATAATGGCATAGCAACAGTGGCAACGAAAGCCTAAAATGTGATTAATAAACGTAAATTTTGGTTGAAGACAAAGTTCTTGCAAATTATCCTGAAAAATCCAACGATTTTTTTTTAAAAAGGCAAAATTTCTTTAAATTATTTTAGTAGAGGAAGCCTAAAACAACTTCTCTTTAGACAAAATATCAGTGATAACTAAAAACAAGTAATAGCGTGCTAAATTCGGCCGGGCCGAATCTTATATACCCTCCACCATGGATCGCTTTTGTCGAGTTCTTTTCCCGGCATCTCTTCTTAGGCAAAAAAAAAAGGATAAAAGAAAAGATTTGCTCTGCTCTAAGAGCGATATCAAAATATCGTCCGGTTGGGACCAGAATTCGGACTACAAATTATATGTTGGAGACCTGTGTGAAATGTCAGCCGATTCGAATAAGAATTGCGCCCTTTGGGGGCTCAAGAAGTAAAATAGAAAGATCGATTTATATGGTAGCTGTATCAGGCTATAGACTGATTCAGGCCATAATAAACACGTATGTTGATGGCCATGAGAGACTCCGTCGTATAAAATGTCAGGCAAATCGGATAATAATTAAGACATCTAGAGGCTCAAGAAGTCAAGACCCAAGATCGGTTTATATGGCAGCTATATCAGGTAATGAACCGATTTGAACTTTATTTGGCACAGTTGTTGAAAGTCATAACAAAACACCGCATGCAAAATTTTAGCCAAATCGGATAGGAATTGCGCCCTCTAGAGGCCCAAGAATTCAAGACCCAAGATCAGTTTATCAGGTTATGGACCGACTTGAACCACACTTGACGCAGTTGTTGGATATCATAAAAAAACACGTCGTGCAAAATTTTATTCTAATCGGATAAGAATCGCGCCCTCTAGAGGCCCAAGAAGTCAAGACCCAAGATCGGTTTATATGGCAGCTATATCAGGTTAACGACCGATTTGAACCACACTTGACGCAGTTGTTGGATATCATAAAAAAACACGTCGTGCAAAATTTCATTCCAATCGGAAAAGAATTGCGCCCTCTAGAGGCTCAAGAAGTCAAGACCCAAGATCGGCTAATATGACAGCTATATCAGGTTATGGACCAATTTAAACCATACTTGGCACAGTTGTTGCATATCATAACAAAACACGTCGTGCAAAATTTCGTTCCAATCGGATAAGAATTGTGCCCTCTAGAGGCTAAAGAAGTCAAGACCCAAGATCGGTTTACATGGCAGTTATATCAAAACATAAACCGATTTGAACCATACCTAGAGCAGTTGTTGGAAAAGATACCAAAGCACTACGTGCAAAATTTCATTCCAATCGGATGAGAATTGCGCCCTCTAGAGGCTGAACATGTCAAGACCCAAGATCGGTTTATATGGCAGCTATATCAAAACATGGACCGATTTGGCCCATTTGCAATACCAACCGACCTACACTAATAACAAATATTTGTACAAAATTTCAAGCGGCTAGCTTTACTTCTTCGAAAGTTATCGTACTTTCGACGGACGAACAGACGGACGGACATGGCTAGATCGTCTTAAAATGACTTGACGATCGTGAATATATATAATTTATGGGGTCTCAGACGCATATTTCGAGGTGTTACAAACAGAATAACGAAATTAGTATACCCCCATCCTATGGTGGAGGATATAAAAGCTTAGATCAATAACTATCTATCACAATCGGTAAGGATATAGGGGGTCCTAGTACAACTTAGTATTGAAAATTTTAAAGAACCCGGATATAAATGCGACTTTTTTTGACTTATGATCATAAATTGGCAAATTGTTCGATCTCGACCTACTCTAGTCCGGAAAACGGGAGGCCTAGTCCATGTTTTAAGTATTACCAAAATTGGGTAATAAGGGTGGCATTTATGGACTTAAGACCCTAAATCGGTCTATGTGGCAGTTATAGCCAAATATAATCCGATTTGGCCCATTCAACAGCCTTTCCTGGAAGAAATACGGGTTCGTGCCAACGCGGTGTGTTGCAAACGGAATAACCAAAAACAAATGCAGGAAATGTTGGGTATACAAAATTCTATGAAATTTTTGCAAGCCAAACTATTTTTTGTAATTTTTCTCCAAAATCTAAATTTGTATGAAACTAGCCGAAACGGGCCCGCTACGCTGCGCCTTCTTTAACTCTCTAATATCTTTTTAGGGTGGGGACACTTTGCCCTGAATGTGAATATCAAATTCATGCCATTGTTGCATATGTCCGCCTATGACTCCGAATTGTCGTGATTCGCGGGTTTTGGGCGGCCGCCGAGGCACCAGACTGCAACTATAGAAACCATGTTTTGTTTTTGGTGATGGTAGGTTACCTTAGGTTAGGTTGAAAAGAGAGTGCAGATATTAATCTGTCCCATGCCACAACAGACAGACACCTAAGCCAGTAATCGGCTTGTTTCATCATTTAAAAAAAAAATTGTCTATAAAATTATCTCTAAAAACAAAATTTTCTCTTTGCCACTGTGAATCATCAAGAAACGTATTATCGTATATTTGGAAATTTGAATGCATTAATTCATAAAATATTTGCTGTCCGCTGGAGAAAGCAAAAAACAAAAAGAAAAACACATTAACGAACCTCAGTGAAGTTCTATACGCCTTTTTTCTCATTCCCTTCCTCCTTCTTCCTCGGTTTTTCTCTCGCATCAAAGGCGATAAATGTAAAATGTCAACGCAATATTCTTCCGCTCCCTTGCTCGTGATTGTCATTAGGCGGGCATTCATCAAACATTTGCCCAAGGCAATTGTTGCTGTTTGTGAAAGGAACAGCATGGGCCAATGGCACAAAATAAGTCTGTTTATATTTATGTGAGTGTGTGTGTGTGTGTGTGTGCGAGATTGTATATAGGTAATGAGAGTGTATTAGCATTTCCTACCACCTCAACAATGTGATTATCCTTGTCTTCACAGTTGTTTTAGCCAACGCTGTTCCAGTCCCTCTCGGTGTTTTATTAGTCGCTGTTTTATTTGAGTGTGTATTGGTGAGCCTTACCGTTTTATTAATAATGTATTGCAGACACTCACTTGTTGTTGCTGCGCTGCTTCACTTGCTCTGAGCTTTGATGTTGTTTGTTTTTTTTTTTGGTATTTTGCTTTTTATTGTTATGATGATGATTATTTTTATCGCATTATCTCCGTTGTTGGCAATTGATGTTGCTGTTTCTTAGGAATTCCTGTCAAATAAAGGAGTAAAGAAGTTTATTAAAATATCGAAGAAGAAGAAGACGCAGCATAACACAAAGTGGCAGCAAAGCTGATAATTATTCTTATAACTGAGAGTATGATACACACACAGCTGGCGATGTTGATGCTCTGGGTCTTTAAATGGCATTTTATATGCTTGTGGCACAGAGGAAAGAAACGAAAGGCATGCTGCATGGCTTGTCTCAAGCGTCCCACTAACCCGAACAGAATATTAAATAGTGAAAATGCTTGGCAAGAAGTTGCCAACATCAGGCAGCTGGGAGGACAACAAGAGCACAAGCTCTCCTTTATCCTTTGAATTAATAAGTATTAATTATAATTTTTAATTGTATTATTAATACACTCTGGTAAACGAAATGGTGCGGAATTAATCGAAACTTTGTCTTTTTTTCTCTTTTTTTTTTTTGTTTTGGGCAAGCATGGAAAAGTTTAATCGATATGTATGCTAATGTTGCGCTAAGATTAATTATGGAAATCGTGCTCGATTAAATTTTGGCAAAATATCAAAGGATGGGATATTTGATTTATCTATGGAATGTGTTCATCAAAAACGAGGATAGAAAAAAAAGAAGACAACTTATTGCGGTGGATGACATTTTAGTTGAAGTTATTTACCATCTATTGGGTTGCCCAAAAAGTAATTGCGGATTTTTTAAAAGAAAGTAAATTAGAAGACTTTTGTGGAATTTTTGTTTTCATACACAAATTTCGCGGAAAATTTGTCTTTTGTGAGATTATTTTAGAAACTCTGTGGCATAGATAATATTTTCAAGACATTTCCTCTAAACAAAAATATTTTTCTTAAATTCGTAGTTTTTGTTTTGTAAATATAAAATTACTTGCCAAACCGGGCCCGCTCCGCTGCGCCTTCTTTAACTCTCTAATATCTTTTTAGGGTGAGAACACTTCGAACTTCGTGTTATACAATGCCAAGTATGGTCATTTAAAAAAACTTTCCCAAAGAGGTGTCGCACTGCGGGACGCCATTCGAACTCGGCTATAAGAAGAGGTCCCTTGTCATTGAGTTTAAACTTGAATTGGAAAACACTCATTGATTTGTGAGAATTTGCCCCCTCTTGGTTCCTGGTGGTAATGTTCTCAGTAGGGGAGGGATGGCACCTCAGACATTATGACTCAAATATGGATATCAAATTCGTACTGCACTTCCAAATCCCCTTAATTTGAGCCCCATATTGTCATGGCCGGTAAATATGATCCGTTTAGAGGGTGTTTCGGGGCTGGGGCAGCCACCGGCACTTTGCACTGAAAATAGATAGCCCGATGGGTACTTAGACTCAAATTTTAATACCATTTTCGTATTCTACTCTCCGATACCTTTTACTTGATACCTATATTGTCCCGATCGGACCACTTTTGATTTTGGGTTGTGTTTTTGGCATAAGGGGGAGGGTCCGTCTCCCTTCCGATACCGAAAAATTATAAAGCCTATGTTTCCTTCCAGACCAACCTATGCGAAAATTTTGAGAAAATCGGTTCTTTTCAGTTTAAACAAACCGTGTCCCATATATCCGTGATTGGTTAATGTGCCCTCTTTGGACATTTTTGTGGGGTTGGGTGACCCCCTATACTTCAATATGAAGTTGTATGCCAGATTCGTTATCTCCTCCCGCATACTTTTCATTTGATACCCATTTTGTCTTTATCGATCCACTTTTGATTTTGGGTGGTGTTTTTGGGGTAACGGTGGAGGGTCCGTAATCTACTCCCGAATACCTTTCATTTGAGGCCCATATAGTCATGATCGTCAAATAAATCTATATTTAGGGGTTTTGGGCCTGGGGCGGCCCCCCCAAGTACTTGGACCGAACTTTTATTACGACATTCGTACTCTACTCTTGAATACCTTTCATTTGAATCCCATATTGTCCCGATCGGTCCACTTTTAGTTTTGGGTTATACTTTTGAGGTAAGGGGGAGGGTCCGCCCCCCTCCCGATATCAAAAAATTATATTGCCTATGTTTCCTTCGGTAATCGGTTCATATTGTCCCATATTGTCCCGATCGGTCCACTTTTATTTTTGGGTAGTACTTTTGGGGTAAGGGGGACGGTATCAATACATTCCGCCGACGCAAAGCTCAGCGTAAAGATGTCCCCTCAAAAACTCGCAGCTCATCATTTGTATGGGTAGACCCTCTACAGAGTTCCACTCATGTTCAAGAATCCGCTCGTTAACCAGATCCTCCACTTGGGACCGATGATCTGGTGGTAGCCAACCGTATGCACAGTCGATATTGATGACTGCTTAAGTCAGCTCATCTCTGTTGCGTTGCCTTGCCACTCTGGCGAAAGAGGGCGCCTCCTTACCATTCTCAGCGACCATCTTCCCCTTGTGTGATGGCTGTGACCTCCTATTGGAAGTCACAGTCCTCCATGAAGAAGGAAGGAAGGAAGGAAGTCACAGTCCTCCATGAAGTGGCCGTGCGCACTTCCTTCGTTCCTGTTCCAACTTTATCTACCCCCCGCAGAACACTGTCTAAAGTCTCCATTGCGGAATGGCTGGCTTGGTTTTTCCAGAGTACTTGAAAGCAGGGAGCACTTTTTCTTCTTCAGTGTTTATAGCAGTGTTATGCCCATCGGGCGATCTGTTTCTTTTTCCAGCTTCCGTAGAAGTGCTTGAAATGACAGTTCTATCCCTTTCAGCATCCTGCAGTTTCCCCTGATTACGCTGCCGGTACATACTCCTCGGTCTCCTTTGTCGTGCACCGGATCGCTTTCCCGGTCTGCTTGTGAGCATAGCAGAGCCAGCGCTCACTTCTGCCGTCATCCCGATGCCCTCATTTCACGATTCGGCTGCGATTACTGTTTTATTGACACAGTCGCTGTCTGAATCCGAGTCAGAAACACCACCTTTAAGGCTGGGGACGAACTGTGCATCCCTCTGATTTATCCGTTTCTTCCTCATTAATTAGTCTGACGACTGGTTGTGCGCTTGAAGCATTACTCTCGACTACAGGTGCCAAGGCACCCACACCAATTCGAGGGGAGGACATTTAATGTCCTCCTTGGCAAATCCGTTTGAATCTTAACAGACTTCTGAGAAAATAAACCAAATTTTTATTTCAAATGCTTCCAACCCCTCACCCCATATAAAAAATTGCTAAACGTCACACTGTAGATGAATTTTATGAATTTTTCAAATGCAAAAAATTCAAATTTAAAACCGAGCTTCATCAAAATTCGTTTTTTTGGGACACTGTCGCCATAAGCCCATTAAGGTCAATGTGAATAAATGGATGGCCATAATGAGGGGGTTAATTTGATTTTAGCATAAATTTTTAAAGGATTAAGCGACACCATACTTTCACCCACAGCGCAAAATATCAGAGAATAATGGTGGCAAAGAGCATGAATACCACAACACCATGCAGTGACACCAACGCGCCATGTCCATTGAGGGCAAACAGAAATTAACAACAGCTCAATGCTGTTAATGAGATCTTGGCCTTATGAATGCTTAATTGGGGTCAGTTGAAACATTAAACAATGCCACCACCAACACCAACAAACACTTAGCGTTTATGACATTGCGAAGGGAATTCTGTTTTTGGGTAACTGAGTTCTTATTAACTCGAATTATGATTAACTGCTTCAAAAAGAGAGTTAATATTGAAGTTCTGAAATCTTGGACTTTTATTTATGAGAAGTAACTTCGACCCAAAATCTTTCATCTCAACATCTGGAACATCTAGGAATGGTCCTTAGACGGGTTTAAGCATTTAAACTTTTGAATGCCATGCCCTTCTATGTTTCGATTTAGGGGGAGTCTTAATGGCCTTTTAATACATTTTCCTACCCAACAGCACAGGATGGGGGTATTCTTATCTAGTCATTCTGCTTGTAACACCTCGAAATATTTATCTAGGATCCCATAAAGATCATATATCCTTGATCGTCTCGACATTCTAAGTCGATCTAGTCCTGTTCGTCCGTCCGTCTGTCGAAATCACGCTAGCGGTCCAACACGTGAAGCTAGCCGCTTGAAATTTGTCACAGATACTTAATATTGATGTAGGTCATTGGAAATTCCAAATGGGCCATATATGTTCAGATTTGGATAAAGCTCCCATATAAACCGATCTCCTGATTTGACTTCTTGAGCACTTGGAAGCTAAAATTTTTGTCCGATTTAGCTAAAATTTTGCCCATAGTGTTCTGTTAAGACTTCCAACAACTGTGCCAAGTAAGGTCCAAATCGGTCTATAACCAGATATAGGTGCCATATAAACCGATCTTGGGTCTTGACTTCTTGAGCCTCTTGGGTCTTGACTTCTTGAGCTTTTAGAAGGCGAAATTCTTATCCGATTTGACTGAAATTTTGCTCATAGTGTTTTGATATTACTTCCAACTACTGTGCTGAGTATTGTTATAATCGGTCCATTACCTGATATAGCTTCCATATGAACGGATCTTGGGTCTTGACTTCTTGAGCCTATAGAGGGCGCAATTCTCGACCAATTTGACTGAAATTTTGCACATAGTGTTTTCATATCACTTCCAACAAATGTGCGAAGTATGGTCCAAATCGGTTTATAACCAGATATAGGTGCCATATAAACCGATCTTGGGTTTTGACTTCTTGAGCCTCTAGAGGGCGCAATTCTCATCCGATTCGACTGAAATTTTGCACATAGTATTTTGATATCACTCCCAACAACTTTGTGAATTATGGTCCAAATCGGTCTGTAACCAGATATAGGTGCCATATAAACCGATCTTGGGTCTTGACTTCTTGAGCCTCTAGAGGGCGCAATTCTCATTCGATTTGACTGAAATTTTGCACATAGTATTTTGATATCACTTCCAACAACTGTGCGAAGTATGATCCAAATCGGTCCATAACCTGATGTAGCTGACATATAAACCGATCTTGGGTCCTGACTTCTTGAGCCTCTAGAGGGCGCAATTCTCATCCCATTTGGCACAAATTTTGTACAACGGCTTCTCCCATGGCCTTCAACATACGTGTGTAATATGGTTAGAATCGCTATATTGCTTGATACAGCTCCCATATAAACCGATCTCCCGATTTTGTTTCTTAAGCCCCGAATCGGAATGTAGCTCCTCCTCCTCCGTTCTTATCCATTATTCTTTGTTTGCCTAAAAACAGATACTGTGCAATGAACTCGACACATGCGACCATGGTGGAGGGTATATAAGATTCGACCCGTCCGAACTTAGCACGCTCTTTCTTGTTCATTTTGGCCCCGATCGGTCTAGATTTGGATATAGCTGTCACATAGACCGTTCTCCCGATCTCCCGATTTAAGGTTAAGGGCCCAAAAAAATATGCATTTATTGTCCGATATCGTGAAAATTTGCGACAGTGATGTGTGTTGGACCTCTCGATGTACTTTTGCAATTTGGCCCAGATCTGTCCAGATTTCGATATAGCTGTCATATAGACCGATCTCTCGATTTAAGGTTTTGGGCCCATAAAAGGCGCATTTATTGTACGATGTCGCCGAAATTTGGAACAGTGAGGTGTGTTGGGCTTCTCGACATCTTTCTGCAATTTGGCCAATATCAGTCCAGATTTGGATATAGCTTTTATACAGACCGATCTTTCGATTGATGGTCTTGGGCCCATAGAAGATGCATTTATTGTCCAATTTCGCCGAAATTTGGGACAGTGAGTTGAGTTGGGGCGTTCGACATCCCTCTTTAATTTGGTCCAGATCGGTTCAGATTTGGATATAGCTGCCATATAGAACGATCTCTCGATTTAAGGTTTTGGGCCCATAAATGGCGCATTTATTAACCGATTTCGCCGAAATTTTGGAACAGTGAGTTGTGTTGTTCTTTAATTTGCCCCAGGATCGGTTCAGATATGGATATAGCTCCCATATAGACCTATCACTCTATTCTTTATCACTTTATTCTACGATGTCGCCGAAATTTGGGACAGTGAGTTGTGTTATGGTCTTCGACATCCTTCTTCAAATTGGCTCAGATCTGTTCAGATTTGGATATAGCTCCCATACAGACCTATCTTTCGATTTAAGGTTTTAGGCCCATAAAAGGCCCATTTGTCGTCCGATGTCGTCGAAATTTGGGTCAGTGAGTTAAGTTAAGCCCCTCGACATACTTCTGCAATATGGAACAAATCGGTTCAGATTTGGAAATAGCTGACATATAGACCGATCACTCGATTTAAGGTCTTGGGCCCATAAAAGACACATTTATTGTCCGTTTAAACCATAATTTGGGACGGTGAGTTATGTTATGCCTTTCGACGTCCTTCTTCAATTTGGCTCAGATCGGTTCAAGATTTGAATATAGCTGTCATACAGACCGATTTCTCGATTTATGGTTTTGGGCACATCAAAAGCGCATTTATAATCCAATTACTCTGAAATTTGAAAAAGTGACTTATGTTATTCTTTTCGCCATCCGTTTCGTTTATGGTTCAGATCGGTCCATTTTTGGATAAAGCTACCAAAAATATCGGTCAGATCGGTCTATATTTGGATATAGCTACCAAAAAGACCAGTATTCTGTTCTACAAATTTGAAGAATGACTTGTACTTATTGGACCACTCGGGCCGAATTTAGTCCAAATCGGACCGAAAATGCATAATTTATACCTATGAAGGTATTAATTATGGATTTTTCACCAGATTATGACGAAGGGTGGTTTACACATATACCCGAGGTGGTGGGTATCCAAAGTTCGGCCCGGCCGATCTTGATGCCTTTTAACTTGTTTTTGATTTTTAATTTTAAATGTTTTTTTTTTTAAATATTTGAATAAAATAATTTTTTCTATGTGTTTTCGAAAAAAAAAAATTTTTTTTCTATAAACTTTTCACCATGAACTTGTCTAAGTGGCTAAAAAATGGATTTTAATGACCTTGTACCAGTAGTCCAAATCTAAATTTTTTGGGTATTTTTCTATTGTGAACTATTTTTCATTTTCAACAATTTAGGTTGAAAATGGAAACATTTACCCAACATTTTATGAAGCCTTCAAATAGGTTCAATTGACAGTTCTACCAAAGAAATCTGTCCAAACTACCCTAAAAATTGTGAATACCGGTGCTAATTTTAAAGAGTTTGTACTGGCATTTTTCTCCATTGTTTTTTCTTAAAAACCTTTTGATTTAATTTTTTGTTTTGTGATAATCCACTGTGACTTGTAATTCCATTTGAGCTCAGCGGCCAGTGCGGTAAAGGTTAATTAAATCTACTTTGCTGCGCAGTTGTTTTGGCGGCTATCTCGAGTGTATGTCGATGACAGTTGATGGTGTTTAAAATGCACAAAATGTGTTGACACCATGCCAAACACTAGCGCATGCATGTGGACATAAAGTGCCAAGAACGTTCTTCGCTATAGTATCTGCATGTGTGTTTGTGTGTGTGTGTGTGCATGTGTAACATTGTAATTGAATATGTGCATATTGTGCACACCAACAGTGGCAGTAAATAAAATTTGTTAAAATTTAATGCATGAATATGCTGTGGCTTACTTCCCTTGCTATAACTACAGGTGTTCGAGTGCAGTTGCTGTCAGCAATGTGCATAGGTGGTTGCAATGCAAATTAACACTGCGCTTCCCTTGTAAACCATTTGCCATTCACCACTTTCATCAACAATTCGACACTCTCTGTCGTGCTCAACACTCACTGAGAGTCATTTGCATGTGTGCGTGTGTGTGTGTGTGCGTTGCTTGATTTATTTAAGTTCATGTCTTCTGCTTGGTTGCCTATGCTGAAAGTTGGGTTTGTCAGAGAGGGAGAGAGAGAGAGAGAGAGAGAGAAAGTGTGTTAGAGGTGGGTAGTGTGTTAAAGAGAGAGATGGTGTGTTAGCAAGTACCCCTGCTTAGAAATGCCTATATGAAAGTGTGAGTGCTTGTAATTTAAAAGCCCAACTATTTCCGTTTCCTTTCCCTCCACACATATGCATAAACAGGAAACAAAGCATCATAGCTTCCAGCTGGGTAAGAAATAATTCATTTCACTGTTTTTGAAATGGAGCAACGAAACAAAAAACACAACATTTCTATTTAAATGTCAATTTGTAAATGGCAAGTCACCTGCAATGGGTTTGAGATTTTTTCTCAGGTCACATAACTTCCATAGGTTTTTGTTACAGGCCACCATAGGATAGGGGGTATATTCAATTTGTCATTGTAAGGCGATTAAACAATGTGCGCGTGTTTGTCAGTTGTAATCACCCTGCAGTCTTTAAATATTGAAATATTGAGTTGACATTTTGCACAGACTCATAATTCCTCTATACACAGTTTAAGTTCTTGAATGGGCCAAATCGAACTTTATTTGGATATAACTGCAATACAGACCCATCTGGCGATTTAGGGTCTTCAGACAGTAAAAGACGAATTTTTTGTCAGATTTCGTTGAAATTTCAAACAGGATATTATACCCGATATTCAAAAGGAATATGACCCATATCGGATCATTTTTACGTATAGCTGCCATATAGACCGATATGCCGGTTTAGGGTCTTAGGCCTCCGATTTTAATGAAATTAGAGGCAATGAGTTGATTAAAGCCTCCCAAAATTTGATTCAAATTTGGTTCAAATCGCATTATATTTCGATATAGCTGTCCTATAGACCGATCTGCTGATTTAGGGTCTTAAAGCCGCAATTATTATCCGATTTCCCTTAAATTTGAAATAGTGAACTGATTAAAGTCTCCCGATATATGACTTAAATGTAGTTCAGATCGGTTTATATTCAGATATAGCTGCCATATAGGCCGATCTGCAGTACAGGTTCTTGAGCCCATTCAAGCTGCATTTATTACCCGATTTCGCTGACACTTGAAACAGAGAGTTATTTTAAGCCTTCCCTCGTCACACCTTAATATGATCCAGATCAAAAAAAAATTAAGATATACTGCCTTATAGACCCATCTTCCAATGAAGGGTTCTAATCCCATAAAGAGCTGATTTGTTACCCGATTTCGCTGAAACTATGACTTGTATAAGAGTTCCCGGGACCTGAATCAAATATGATTCAGACCAGTCCCCATTTCCATATTGCTATGGATAAGTTAGTGGCACAGGATAGCTGTGAGCACCACACAGCCTGCATCATTGAGGTCCGATCTGTGTGATGTTCATTGTTGTCCCGAGAAACTTAGCTGCGAGCTACCGGGCGCATCCACAGATTGCGAAAAGTGGAATGCTCCATACAGAGTAGGTGACACGGCAGTTGCGGACAATCAGCGGTATCGAGAGGAGAGTCTAAGTGAGAGGTCGGGCTGCACCGGCTCTTGTCCAAATTCTGAGTTTCTACGATGCTCGTTTTGACAAGGCGAGTTAATGGCTCCTGTAAATAACCAATGGCCAAACTGATCCTGCGGCGAACGATCGTTTGGACCGGAACGAGCTTGCTCCCCTCCTGGAGCTTGACGAGGATCGTCATCTCCACATAAAAATGTGTCTACAACACACATTGTAGTGGAGTTCTTTTAAAAGAGGATGGTTAATTTATCCATGGTGGTGGGAATCCAAAATTCCACACGGCCAATAAGCAAACTACGCAACATTAGGGCGATAGGTTAACGATAACCCGTGCCACCACGACGTTGGACGTAGTGTTTCTTGGTGTATGTTGTGGAAACTAGTTTTCCTTTTCTTTTGAAAAAATCTCCTATCATTGAGCTCGTCTCGAAAGGGAAACAAACAAAAAATTGTGAAATGAAATTATTGGGTAGCCCAAAAAGTAATTGCGGATTTTTTAAAAGAAAGTAAATGCATTTTTAATAAAACCTAGAATGAACTTTAATCAAATATACTTTTTTTACACTTTTTTTCTAAAGCAAGCTAAAAATAACAGCTGATAACTGACAGAAGAAGAAGAAAAAATGGTATTACAGAGTCACAAGGCGGTGAAAAAATTTGTCAACGCCGACTATATGAAAAAGCCGCAATTACTTTTCGGGCAACCCACTATCTTTGACCTACAGGCAAAAAAAAATGAAAAAATATTTCTGTATCGCCATCGGCATATCCGCTCTGGACCATATTTGTCGCGCATGTCTATTGGTCTTGAAAAACTCACTGTTCCAAATTTCAGTGAAATCGGGTAATAAATAAGTCTTTTAATGGGCCAAGACCTTAAATCGTAAGATAGGTAAAATATGAACCATGTTCGGAACAAATGTCGATGGCTCAAAGAAGTACAAAATGTTAAAATCTCTTAGCAAACAAAATACACACAAATTTTACCCATGAACATTCCACTAAGGAACAGGGGCAAAAATCTCACATATCAATGAGTGCACTCGATTCCAGCTTAACAAGGGGCCTCCGTTTTATAGCCGAGTCCGAACGTCGTGCCGCAGTGCGACCCCTCTTTGGAGAGAAGTTTTACATGGCATAGTACCTTACAAATGTTGCCAGCATTAGGAGGGGAAAACTACCGCTGAAAATTTTTTCTGATGGTCTCGCCAGGATTCGAACCCAGGTCATAGGCGGACATGCTAACCTCTGCGCATTTATCATAAATGAGCGGCATACACATCCGCATTTTAATTTCTATGCCCGCGGGCATAGGAAAAACGAATAAAAGTCCACGGACAGTATAAACGGTATCATGTGGCTTCGTTCAGCCGCTTCTGTGTCAAAGCTTTATCGTTTAGTTAATGTTCGATGATACTCCTCACACAAACACAATTTGGTCTTTTCAAAAGTGTTTGTGTGCCTATCACTGTTGTCGAGGAAATTCAAGAACAATGTATCAACCTTAAAAGAAGTCAACTTTGAAAAATCCAAACTAAAACCTAAGCTACAAAGGATTTCATTCATAGCTTTTAGCTTAACTCTATTGTAATGAATGACCAAATTTTTACTTCCTTTTCATTTTCTGCTTCTTTCTACGGCATCAAAATCTGTTTTCATGCCATAACAGTCCCTTCCCTCACACATAAACAATGGAATTTCGATATCAAAAATCAAACAAAAGGAAAAATGACCTTTTGCGCTACTTAAAAACGCTTGACCTTTGTCCCTTTTGTTATGAAGGCAACTTCTGGCGAAATGAAAAAAAAATGAAGAAAAGATAAAATTTCATTTTCAGCCAAAATTTCATTTAACAACAACAACAAATTATTAATCCTAGCAAAAATTTCATTCATTCTCTTTACAAATCCAATCCGCCATGGTTGGTGAAGAAAACAAATCAAATATTTAACCGTTTATTTATTGTATTTACTGTTTTTTGCTTTTTTGTCTAAACCTATCAGAGCGGCCAAGATTTTATTACAAAAATAAAATTCTGTTTGTGTTTTCGTCACCATTAAATCCTGTTAAAATGAAGAAAAAAAAAATGGAATTTAACAGCAAATATAATTTTTCTTATTTCGCTTTGAGTTGTATGGCCTTTAGAGGCTTTTCTTGAAATGAAAATGAGTAGAGGGGTCAGGTTGCGAAACCTAACACATTAATATTTATAATGATTTCTTTGTGCCACCATGATTGTGAGAAAACGAATTTAAATTGGTTTTTGATTGGCGGAAAATTACATTCTACAGTTTCGAGTGGCATGTGGATTGAGTGTTACTAAAGAAAGGGAAAAAAGGATTTAAAGAAAAGATTTTATGTTTAAGGTATTTACTTTTTTCTAGACAAAGATACAAATATCTCCCTTGATGAAACAGCTAACAGTTCCAAATGGGGGCATACCCTAAAAACATGGTCCCACATTTGGATATCAAATTCGTATTCTACTCCCAAACACCTTTATTTGAGCCCCATATTGCGATGGCCAGTAAAAAATTGCCGTTTGTAAGGTATTTTGGGAAAGGGGTAGACCCCCAGAAAATTTGTCTCAAAAATGGGTATCAATTCTTGGCCTACCCCCAAAAACCTCTCATTTAAGCTCCACATTGACATGGTCGGTAAATATGCCCGATTTAGGGGTGTTTTGCGTATTGGGGTGGTCCCCCAAACACTAAGCCCCGAAAATATATCAGCAACGTTCTCTATTCTCATTATTTTTTGAACCCCATATTGCCATAGCCCTCAAAATTGGATATCAAATACGTTTTCTAATCTCATTTAAAGTCCTTATGGCAAAAGTCAGCAAATATATCCGGTTTGGGGTATGGGCCCTAAAAACTATGAATATTTAGTTCCACTCTCTTAAAGACCCAAATTGGATTGGTGAGCAAATATGTCCCATTTGGGGGTTGTTATGGTGGTGGGATGTCCCCTAGACAGTTAGCCCCTAATGTTGATATCACATACGTGGTCTACTCCCAAAAACCTTTAATTTGAGCCCCATATTTCCATAGTCGGCAAACATGACCGGCTTGGGGGGGGGGTGTTTTGGGGGATGGGCGTCCACTCAGTGAGTTGGCTTCGAAAATATATATCGGATTCGTGTTCCACTTTAAAAACCCTCTTATTTGGAGCCTCATATTGGAATAGTCAGAAAATACTTACTATTTGGGTGGTATTTTGGGTGTGGGGTGGCCCCATAAACACTTTTCCCGAATACTGATATTAAATTCGTGCTTTACTCCCAAAGACCTTTCATTTGAGCCCCATATTGCTATGGTCGCAAATTTGTCCCCTTTGGGGGATGTTTTTGAAACATTTAGACCCATATTTGAATATCAGATTCGTATTCTACATTCAAATACCTTTTGTTTAAGCCCCATCTTCCCCTGGTCCGTAAATAGGTCCTGTTTGGGGGTGTTTTGGGAAAGGGTTGCACCCCCAGAAACGTGACCCCACATTTGGATATCAGATTCGTATTCTACTCGCAAATACCTTTCATTTGAGTACCATATTGCCATGATCGGTAAATATGTCCGATTTTGGGGTGTTTTGGGGGTTGGGTGGTGTTGTGGGGGTTGGGTGGTGTTGTGGGTGTGGGGCGGCCCCATACACACTTTTCCCGAATACTGATATCAAATTCGTGCTTTACTCCCACCTTTCATTTGAGCCCCATATGTCTATGGTCGCAAATTTGTCCCCTTTGGGGGATGTTTTTGGGGAGATGCGGTCCCTCAAACACTTGGTCCCATATTTGGATATCAGATTCGTATTCTACATTCAAATACCTTTTATTTAAGTCCCATATTCCCATAGTCAGTGAATATTCCTGTTTGGGGGGGTGTTTTGGGATATGGAAATGTGGAACCAGAAACGTGGTTCCACATTTCCATATCAGATTCGTATGCTACTCGCAAATACCTCTCATTTGAGTCCCATATTGCCATGGTCGGTAAATATGTCCGATTTAGGGGTGTTTTGGGCCTTGGGGTGGTCCCCCTAGCACTTGGTCCGACAATTGGATATCAGATACGTTTTCTAATCTTAAATACCTTTCATTTGAGTCCCATATTGTCGTTATTAGTGTATACATATATTTGGTAGGTTTTGGGGTGGGGCGCCTCCCTTAGGAGCCCCATCCGAAATTTGAATACCAAATTTTTGTTTGCAGGTTACTATAATAGAGCACACAAAATTTTGCTTAAATCGCACCACATATCTCCAAGATCTGGCGTTTGTTTTTTTAAATTAGGGTATGGGGGAGGGTCCGCTCCCCCTTCAGATATAAAAAAATTTAGTACCTTAGTTTCACCATGGGATCATTAGGCACAAACAAACAAACCTACAAACTTATTTTGCTTAAATCGCACCACATATCTTCAAGATCTGGCGTTTGTTTTTTAAATTAGGGTATGGGGGAGGGTCCGCTCCCCCTTCAGATATAAAAAAATTTAATACCTTAGTTTCACCATGGGATCATTAGGCACAAACAAACAAACCTACAAACAAACACAAATTGATTTTTATACCCTCCACCATAGGATGGGGGTATACTAATTTCGTCATTCTGTTTGTAACTCCTCGAAATATTGGTCTAAGACCCCATAAAGTATCTTCATGACATTTTCAGTCGTACTAGCCATGTCCGTCCGTCTGTCCGTCCGACTGTCTGCCGAAAGCACGCTAACTTTCGATTGAGTAAAGCTAGCCGCTTGAAATGTTGCACAAATACGTCTTATTAGTGTAGGTCGGTTAGAATTGTAAACGGGCTACATCGGTCCACGTTTTGATATAGCTGCCATATAAACCTATCCTGGATTTTGATTTCTTGAGCCGCTAGAGGGCACAATTCTTATCCGATTTGGCTGAAATTTTGCATGAAGTGTTTAATTATGACTTTCAACAACTGCGCTAAGTATGGTTCAAATCGGTCTATAACCTGATATAGCTGTCATATAAACCGATCTGGGGTCTTGACTTTTTCAACCGCTAGAGGACGCATTTCTTATCCGATTTGGCTAAAATTTTGCAGAACGTGTTACGTTATAATTTCCAACAACTGTGCCGAATATGGTTCAAATCGATCTATAACCTGATATAGCTGCCATTTAAACCGATTTGACTGAAATTTTGTATGAGGTGTTTTGTTATGACTTCTAACAACTGTGTCAAATATGATTCAAATCGGTTCATAACCTTACATAGCTGCCATTTAAACCGATCGGGGGGTTTGATCGCAATTCTTTTGCGATTTGGCTGAAATGTTCCATGACGTGTTTTGCTATGACTACCAACAACTGTACTGAGTATGATTGAAATCGGTCCATAACCTGATAAAGCTGCCATATAATCCGATCTGGGATCTTGACTTCTTGAGCCAATAGAGGACGCAATTATTATCGGATTTGGCTGACATTTTGCATGAGGTGTTTTATTATGACTTCCAAAAACTGTACTGAGTATGATTGAAATCGGTTCATAACCTGATATAGCTGTCATATAAATCAATCTGGGGTCTTGACTTTTTGAACCGATAGAGGGCGCATTTCTTATCCGATTTGGTTGAAATTTCGCATGACGTATTTTGTCATTACTTTTAACAACTGTGCTAAGTATGGTTCAAACCGGTCTATAACCTGATATAGCTGTCATATAAACCGATCTGGGGTCTTGACTTTTTGAACCGCTAGAGGGCGCATTTCTTATCCGATTTAGATGAAATTTGGCACAACGTGTTACATTATAATTTCCAAGAAGTGTGCCGATTATTGTTAAAATCGATCTATAACCTGATATAGCTGCCATTTAAACCGATCTGGGATCTTGACATCTTGAGCCACTAGATGGCGCTTTTCTTATCCGATTTGGTTGAAATTTCGCATGACGTATTTTGTCATTATTTCTAACAACTGTGCGAAGCATGGTTCAAATCGTTCTATAACCTGATATAGCTGTCATATAAACCCATCTGGGGTCTTGAATTCTTGAGCCCTTGAGGGCACAATTCCTATCAGATTTGACTGAAATTTTGCACGTAGTGTTTTGTTATGACTTCCAACAACTGTGTGATTTATGATTCAAATCGGTTCATAATCTGGTATAGCAGTCATATAAACCTATCTGAGGTCTTGACTTCTTGAGCCACTAGAGGGCGCATTTCTTATGCGATTTGGTTGAAATTTTGCACAACGAGTTATGTTTTATCTTCCAACAACTGTGCCAAGTATGGCTGTAATCGGTTTAAAACCTGATATAGTTACCGTTTAAACTGTTCTTGAATCTTGAATTCTTCAGCCTCTAGAGGGCGCAATTCCTATTCGATTTGACTGAAATTTTGCATGCGGTGTTTTGTTATGATATCCAACAACTGTGCTGAGAATAGTTCAAATCGGTGCATAACCTGATATAGCTGCCATATTAACCGACTGGGGTCTTGACTTCTTTCGCCACTAGAGGGCGCAATTATTATCCGATTTGGCTGAAATTTTGTACAAAGGCTTCTCTCATAACCTTTAATATACGTGTCAAATATGGTCTGAATCGTTCTTCAGCCTGATATAGCTCCCCTATAAACCGATCTCCCAATTCTACTTTTTGAGCCCCTAAAAGGTCCAATTCTTATTCGATTTCGCTGAACTTTTTCACTATGTCTTCTACTGTGGTCTCCAACACTCAATTGAATAAGCATAGCAATTCGTTTCTTTTATCCTTTGTTTGTCTAAAAAGAGATGCCGTGAAAGAACTCGACAAATGCGATCAATGGTGGAGGGTATATAAGATTCGGCCCGGCCGAACTTAGCACGCTGTTAGTTGTTAATAAATGATAACCTATAGGTTAAGATAACCTATAAGATAATCTAGGATAAAAGAACCTATAGCAGTATACTCCACCACTGAAGAACGGGATATTTAAACGTTGGCATATGTTTTTAACACTTAAATATAAAACTTTGTGGAAATTTTGAATTTTATAAATAATTTTAACAAAAAATGTTTGGATATTTTTGTGAAATTTTAAAATGAGTTTTCATATAAATTTGAGCCAAGGGTTTAATGTTCGCCTCCTCAAACCTCCACCAACCATAATTACCCTCAATATGTTCTCTTTCTTTGCCTTTGAAAACTTTCTTTTACAGGACCAAATGTTAATTGAAGGAAGTCCTTAATTAAAACTAACGCCTTGATCTCCACTTACACACTACAAAGATTCACTCAATTTATTTCAAAGCATAAAAAACTAAACAAAAAAGGTGAAAAAAAACAAAATGCAGATATGTTTAAAGCAACTCCAAGCGTAATTAATTGAAGCTAATAGCGCTAGAAAGTCAATAAAGTGACAAAGAAAGAGGACACTCTAAGAGAGATCCAATGCTAAACTAAAAGGATCTGGCACAACAAAATTCTGAGGAAGGAACATAGCCCAAGGCATTTTGCAAAGGACATAGCAACTATAACTACTATCAAATACAACTGCAGTTACAACAAAAAAAAAACCCTTTCAACTCCAAAGGACCACATTAATTTAATTAAGCCCAAGTATTAAATACAAACAAAACATCAGCAACTATTCAACTTTTGCAAGCACCAATTTCCTAGAAAAATAGAAAGAAAAAAATAATAATAATAAAATATTTCACAAAACCATATGAAGGATTACTTAAACGACCTTAAAGGGACAAGCAGCTGAGACCAAAGGGAACATATTAAATATAAAAATTATATAAATTTTATTTAAAAAAATAAATAAAATAAAAAACCTACGTTATTTATAAACATACCATATAAGATAAAAAAATTTTAAAAAATATAAAAAAAAATATATAACATAAAAAATGCATTTGGTAAAACAGCTTTAAATAGTAAACTAAGTGACCAATCTATAAGGACCTTGAAAAAAAAACTACAAAAAAACAAAACTATAGCAAATAAATAGCTTAAATTTATATTTATAACAAAAATAAGAACACCTAGAACAATTTAAATAGATTTTATTATAAAAAAAATTAATGTCAATTAACTATTAAAACAAAAAAACATTACCAAAACCAATCAATAATAATGTCTACAAAAACTCCTAACAATAACTCACATAGACTGTAAATAACAATAACAAATCATATTTGTTAAGCTACAGAAACGGAAATAAACATCCAACCAAAAAGCAAAAAAAAAAATAAAAAAAAAAATCCCACGTATAATCCTCCAAACAGAAAACTTCGCGCAAGTGTTTCCTACACATCTTTGAGAACAAAAAGCTTTAATCAAGCTTCAGGTAACTTAGCTATTGCTAAAAATTAAAAAAAAAAACTAAAAAAAAATCATATCTTAATGACTTTTAACTCATACTGGGAGTACAACTTAGAAAAAACCAATTTAAAAAAAAAATAATAATAAAACAAAAACAAAAAAACAACTCACTATGACTAGTAATTAAATAACAACAACTACTACAACTGCAAAAAAATAATTCAGCTCAAAAAAATATATATATACAAATACAACTTACCAACAGCACTAATAGCCAGCTAAAAAAAAAAACAAACAGAAACTATTCCAAGTTGAAAATCACCTAAATGTGTAAATGTCCTTTGTATCTATCTCTCTTTGTCCTTTACTCTCTTTTATATGCAAAAATTTTAAATATTTCCCTTTGACAACTTAAGCTCAATAGAATTTTTATTTTAATAATCCCCCCTCACAAATGGTTCCCCTTCGCACTTCTTTTTAATTTCATACCACTCTTTTGTTGTTTTAAATATCCTGAATGCCTTCTCTGTTATTTACATTTTTTTATACCCTCCACCATAGGATGGGGGTATACTAATATCGTCATTCTATTTGCAACTCCTCGAAATATTCGTCTGAGACCCCATAAAGTGTGTATAATCTTGATCGTAATGACATTTTAAGTCGATCTTGCCATTACCGTCCGTCCTTCCTGTCTGTCCTTCCGTCCGTCCTTCCTGTCTGTCCGTCCGTCCGTCCTTCCTTCCGTCTGGCTGTCGAAAGCACACTAACTAAAAGGAGTAAAGCTAGCCCCTTGAAATTTTACACAAATACTTCTTATAAGTGTAGGTCGGTTGGTATTGTAAATGGGCTATATCGGTCCACGTTTAGATATAACTGCCACATAACCCGATGTGGGGTCTTGACTTCTTGAGCCACTAGAGGGCGCAGTTCTCATCCGATTTGGCTGAAATTTTGCATAAGGTGATTTATCATGACTTCCAACAACTCTGCTGAGTTTGATTCAAATCGGTCCTTAACCTGATATAGCTGCCATATAAACCGATCTGGGGTCTTGACTTCTTGAGCCACTAGAGGGCGCAATTATTATCCGATTACAATGAAATTTTGCACAACGTGTTTTGTTATGATATCCAACAACTGTGGTAAGTACGGTTCAAATCGGTCCATAACCTGATATAGCTGCCATATAAACCGATCTGTGGTCTTGACTTCTTGAGCCTCTAGAGGACGCAATTCTTATCCGATTTGACTGAAATTTTGCTCAATTTTTTTAAATCACTCGGTCCATAACCTGATATAGCTGCCATATAAGCCGATCTGGGGTCTTGACTTCTCGAGCCTCTAGAGGGCGCAATTCTCGTCGGATTTGACTGAAATTTCGCACATAGTGTTCTGATATCACTTGCAATAACTGTGATTAGTATGGTGCTAATCGTTCTATAACCCGATATAGCTGCCATATAAACCGATCTTGGATCTTGACTTCATGATCCTCTAGAGGGCGCAATTCTCGTCCAAATTTCGGACATAGTGTTTTGACATCAGTCCCAACAACTGTGAGTAGTATGGTCCTAATCGGTCCATAACCTGATATAGCTGCCATATAAACCGATCTTGGGTCTTGACTTCTCGAGCCTCTAGAGGGCGCAATTCTCTTCCGATTTGACTGGAATATTGCTCAAAATGTTTTATCATGACATCCAACAACTTTGCTGAGTATAGTTCAAATCGGTCCATAACCTGATATAGCTGTCATATAAACCGATCTGGGATCTTGACTTCTTGAGCCACTAGAGGGCGCATTAATTATCCGATTTAGCTGACATTTTGCATGTGCAAAGTATTTTTTAAATCGGTCCATAACCTGAAATAGCTGGCATGTAAACCTATCTGGGGTCTTGACTTCTTGAGGCTCTAAAGGGCGCAAGTATTATCCGATTTGGCTGAAATTTTGTACAGTGGCTTCTCTTATGACATTTAACATACGTGTCGAATATGGTATGAATCGGTTTATAGCCTAATACAGCTCCCCTTTAAACCGAAGTCCATTTTTTACATCTTCATCTCCTAAAGTGCCCAATTCTTACTAGATTTGGCTGAAATTTTACACAATAACTTCTACTATGGTCTCCAATATTCAGTTCAATTATGGTCCGAAATGAACCATAACTTGATATTGTTCCAATACCATAGCAATTCTTTTACTTTTATCCTTTGTTTGCCAAAAAAGAGATACCGTGGCAAGAGCTCAACAAATGCAATCCATGGTGGAGGGTATATAAGATTCGGTCCGGCCGAACTTAGCACGCTTTTACTTGTTTTTGTTTTCTTTGTCAATAATTTAATTTCCTGTCTATCTCTCCTTCTCCCTCTCTGTTTTCTTTTTCATTGTTTACAGCTTTTAATTCTTAGAGTTAAAGTGTCAACTGTGTCTCTTTGTGGATGTGTTGATGTCTATGTGTTTGTCTTTCATCTATTTAAACGCTATTTAAACGCTATTTAAATATCATAACCGTTGGCCTTTCGATTTTTTCCTTCCCCCACCATCTCGTCTACCTTACCAACGTCACCATGTCCTTGAGACGTAACGGCGTCATCAAGTCCATCCCCAATGGCCATGTGTCTGATGGCTCTATGGATGACTCGCGAGATTCTTCGCCACACGCCGATACTGAGTTGAATTTTACGACTGTCACTGGTGTTAGTCTAACGCCAACATTAGGTCCCAATGGCATCATAAATAATAAATACACACAAATATCTAAATGGTTAATTGTAAGTTTGTTTTCATTTTCCTACTTTTTTTTACATTTTTCTAATTTTATCCTAAGCATGAAAATATTTTGGCATTTCGCTTAATAAATTTTTAATATTTTCTACAGCCAAACTGTTTTTAAGCTTAAAAATTTTGTATTTAAGAAATAAAACACATATTCCTGGTTTCAAATTAATAATAAAAAAAAAAAAAAAAAAAAGCTTGCAAAGTTCGGCCGGGCCAAATCTTCGGAACCTACCACCATGGATTCTGCTACAGAATAAATTTAGTTCAAGGGCATAATTTCCACATACCTAACTTCCGTCAAACCAGCAAAAATTAAAGTTTCTAGGAACCGAACAAGGATGATCAAGAGACCGGTTTACATGGGAGCTATATCAGGTTATAGACTGACTTAAAAATCTGGCTTCCATGGGCTCACGAATTCAAATCGGTAGATCGGTTTATATGGCAGCTATATCAGGTTATAGACTGACTTGGATCGTACTTAGCACAGTGGTTGGAAGTCATAACGGAACACTACACGCAAAATTTCAGCTAAATCGGACAAAATTTGCTCCTTCAAGGGGCGAAAGATGTCAAAAGGCACCCAAACGATGGGGATTTTGCCATCCTCAGAGAAAGCGTTAATCTCCTTCTTACATTCCAACACTGTTCGTGGTCCTACGGTCCTGGTTGTTATTGCCCCTGATTTACTGCCCGTAAAGATGATCACACTAGACGTCCTCGCGTTATTACCACACCATCTCACGCATTCCGTGATGACCCGGAACTCCGCCAGCAGGACCGTATTGTGGTCAATTGGAAATTTTTCCCATGAACACTCCACTAAGGACCAGATGCAAACTTCTCACATATCAATGAATGCAGTCCGTTTCAAGTTTTTAGCTCAATGATAAGGGGCATCCTTTTTATAGCCGAGTCCGCAGTGCGACACCTCTTTGGAGAGAAGTTTTACATGGCATAATACCTCACAAATGTTGCCAGCATTAGGAGGGAGGAAAACCACCGCTGAAAAATTTTTTCTGATGGTCTCGCCAGGAATCGAACCCAGATGTTCAGCGTCATAGGCGGACATGTTAACCTTTGCGCTACGGTGGCCTCCGTATTATAGGCAGCCAAGCTAAAACAGATCTCAGTCGCTGGGTTCTCAATGTAGACCCCCAGGCCCACTCTGTCCTCTAGCTTTGATCGATCCTTGTAACATGAACTTCCAGATAACAATACTAGGGTTCAGTCAATCCAAGACTGTGCCGCTGGCCTCGCACTCGACCTCAAGTGTCGTCTCAGATTTACGATCGAAAATCTTTTCCCTTCCTTCGAGGTTTCTTATTGTCGCCTCGATTATACTGCGATGGTATGAGCTGCTCCCATCCTCAATCCAACGTCCTAAGTCTCATAGCCGCAGTGGCTGCCACACACTTAATCTGTATGTTAATGGGTCGGATATCTAGAATAGTCTCCAGTGCCCTAGTGGGCGTGGTCTTCATCGCTCCGCCTATGCCAAGACACCATGTTCTCCGAACCTGTTGTATGGTCCTTATGTTGCACTGTTTCTCCATAGCAGTCCACCAGACTACTAAGGCGTAAGTAAGTATTGGTCTAATTACGCTTCTGTAGAGCTAGTGGACTATCCTAGGATTCAGGCCCCATTTCGCGACTATGGCCCGTCTAAATAGTGCCTAACACCTGTGAGCCTTTTCAGCATGCTCCTGAAGGTGAAACTTCCAATTCAGTTTCCTGCCCAAAATCACACCCAAGTATTTGACCTTGTCAGATATCGAAATCATCTTGTTGAGGAAACGTGGTGCGTTAAATTGGCCCACCTTCATCTTCCTCGTGAACGGGTATATTTCAGTCTTCACTGGGTTAACATTGAGACCTCTGGGTCTAGCACAGTCATATACCATTAGCAAGACCCTTTTGGATCTTCTGCATAGCTGCTTTGGATCCTTACTCCTAAGAAGTATTATAACATCGTCTGCATAGCAGGCGGGTTCAAATCCCACCTCTTCCGGGTTCAAATCCCACCTTTGACATCCTGAACCCCGAACCTCTTTAACCCCTAGAATGCGCAATCGTTATCCGATTTGACTAAAATTTTTACTACACGTCGTTCAAAATTCCTTTCCAATCGGATAAGAATTGCGCCCTCTAGAGGCTCAAGAAGTCAAGACCCAAGATCGGTTTATATGGCAGCTATATCAAAACATGGACCGATATGGCCCATTTACAATCCCAACCGACCTACACTAATAGGAAGTATTTGTGCAAAATTGTGCAGGCGGCTAGCTTTACTCCTTCGAAAGTTAGCGTGCTTTCGACAGACGGACGTACGGACGGATGGACGCACAGACGGACGGACAGCGGATAGACGAACAGACGGACGGACATGCCTAGATCGACATAAAATGTCATGACGATCAATAATATGTATACCTTATGGGATCTCAGACGAATATTTCGAGTAGTTACAAACAGAATGACGAAATTAGTATACCCCCATCCAATGGTGGAGGGTATAAAAATTTCAAAATGTTTGCACGCTTTTCAAGCAATTTCCCTAAGGGCCGTAATGTAGTCAGAATTATGGGGTGTTAGTTTTGTACTTATGAGCCTTTAAAATAATAAAAAACTCAAAAAACCCATCTTTAGGCCCACATAAACTCCCCCAACAAAAGCAAAGTGTAAAACAAGCTTAAAAGTGATATGGTGATATGTTATATTAGGCGGAGTTTCTTGGTGTTTGTATAAATTTTTCTTCCTCTGCCTTGTTTTTTTTCCCCCTCAATATTTGTTTAATTTTATTTTCTAAACATATAAATGCCAAACATGTCAAAAACACACATACTCCCAAACAGGTAAAGAGGGGATCAGAAAATTGAAATTCAATGGAGGTTTATTGCGATTGTTAGCCAGCCAATATTGTTATGGATTTATAAGGTTTTGCAGCCCCCGATTTTATGATATTCATGTTGTGAAAATAATTCTCGCATAAATCCATTTGAGCATTTGTATCCTGTGTTCATCTGGTTTTTGGGCTACCAATCCATCATGAATGTTTTCCCTTTTTCACAGTTGTAGGAAGTTGTTTTGATGTCAAGAGAAATAAAACAAGAGGGGAAAAATAGCAAGCAGAATATGGGTAATTCCATACAGTTTTCAAAAAAAAAAAGTTGAAAAAAGCAGTAAAAGCGTGCTAAGTTCGGTGGGGTCGAATATTGAGAACCAACCAGAAAAAAATAAAGCTTCTAAGTACCGAACATTGATGATTGAGAGACCGGGAGCTATTGGGTTGCCCAAAAAGTAATTGCGGATTTTTTAAAAGAAAGTAAATGCATTTTTAATAAAACTTAGAATGAACTTTAATCAAATATACTTTTTTTTACACTTTTTTCTCTAAAGCAAGCTAAAAGTAACAGCTGATAACTGACAGAAGAAAGAATGCAATTACAGAGTCACAAGCTGTGAAAAAATTTGTCAACGCCGACTATATGAAAAATCCGCAATTACTTTTTGGGCAACCCTGTTTAGATTTCTAAACATGGGATATTAGTTGATGTGTGTCATGGAAATGTTTTAGCCTTGAGAACGAATAGATAAGATACTTTCCATTTTTTGTTTATTTTAAAGGATAGTTTTAAGGGCAGGCATAAATGTGATAAGAGTTTATATTTTTACCTAGCCAACGCATCGCACAGGGATAAGTGGAAGATAGTTTTTAATGTGCGTAGATAAGGAAATAGTTAGGGATTATCAGAAAACACAGCGGTCTGAATGGCAAGCATATGGCTTGCAGCTGGACAAATTTATTTAGTATCTGCATAGGATGTTTATCGTCTTTGTTTATGATCTTATTTTCCCAAAGTGATTATTTTTAGATTTGCCTGCCTTTCTTAGGATATTTAGTTTGTAGTTAGTTTTAAGTTTATATATAAGGATGAGATTTTGAAGAAAAAAAATGAGTATCAAAAAAGTACTCCGGGATTAAACTCGTTTTATTCATTTGGTCCTTCGAACCTTCGGTACGGTTAAGTGTGTTTAAAGTAAAAGTTGGTGATTCTTGCAAAGTAGTAAAGAATAAACAAAGATTTAATACACGTATCGAATCAGTGTAAGTGATTTAAAATTGAAAGAAAAATGTTCACAAGGAGTCAATCGGATTCTCTGTTGGAGAAATTGAAAAACCTTGAACATTTGTTGGCAGTAAAAGCAGTTGACCTCGATGTGGAGGAAATGTTACTGCCAGTTGTCAAGAAAAATAGAAAGTGGCTGCAGGAAATCATTGTAGGCTACAACAAGTTAAACAAGGATATCGGAAAGTCGTCCAGTGGGCATGAAGAAGAGGTCCAGGAGCTGCAAAGACGAGTAGAAGAAGCAATTAGCAAAATGGATAAAATTGTGCAAGGGTTTGAGCAGCAAGAAAAAGGAGCCTCAGTCAAAGTGGCAGCTAATCAGGACGCAGAGATAACGCAAGGCAGTGCGGAGAAAAAATTAATGGTAACGCAATGTGCAGCTGCATTGGCACCTAGCGAACAAACGGCAAATGAGAGTAACACCCAGCCGAGAGATCAGGCAATTAGCAGAGAGCAAGAAAAGCCTGTGTCGAAGCTAAGAAGAAAATTTGAATTGAAGTATAGAACTATTACAAGAAAGCTGGAAGTAATAGAAAGCAGATTGCCAACTGCGAATAAAAGTTATTTAAATATGCAATGGCTGGCGTTGCAATCAGAGTATGGACAACTGGAATCAATAGTGGAAATAATTATTGATGATGATGACGAAGATGATTTAGACATGATTGAAGCTTGGGACTGTATCAGGGAAAGATACGTGGATGTCTGTGTGGAAATTGAAGAACGTGTGGAAACAATGCAAAATACAGGATCAACAAGTTTAATTAGATTGGAAGAGTTAAAAGTGCCCATATTCAGTGGGTATATCAACGATTGGAATTCCTTCAAAGAAATATTTACAAAGTTAGTAGAGGAGGACAGAAGGCTATCGGAAGTCGAAAAATTTTATCGACTTAAAAGTGTGGTGAAAGGTGATGCTGCTCGCTTAATACAACATCTTCAAGTGACAGGGGAGAACTACAGTGCGGCATGGAAGATACTGGAGCAGAGATACGATAACCGGCGGCTGTTATTCTGCACATTGTTTGACAAGATCATCGACCACGGCATAATAAATATTCAGTATAGCAACAGTATAAAGCAGCTATTGGATACGGCTACGGAATCATTACATGCATTGAAAGCTATGGGAATGAAGGTAGACGAGGCAGATCCATTCATTGCTCGGATCCTTATTAGAAAGCTAGATAAGGAAGGATTGCTGAAATATGAGCAATGGGTCCAGAAATCAAAAGAAGTCCAAAGGCTAGAGGATGTCCTGTCTTTTCTGGAGCAGCAATACTTGGCTTTGGAAGCGGTATACAGCAAAAAAGGAAACACGCATCAAAGAGCAAAAACAACACAGTCATACCAAACAACTCAACGATCGTGCGCATTTTGTCAAGCATCAGGACATGGGTTAAAAGAGTGCTACAAATTTTTGAAACTGCAACCAGCTGAAAAAGGTGCGTGGGCACAAAAAATGAAAATGTGCAAAATTTGTTTGAGTCACCCGTCGGAAAAGAAATGCTTCAAATTTAACACCAAGTGCGACAAGTGCGGCGGAAAACATATTACTATGCTTCACGTCGAAGGAAACAAAACGCAGGAAACTCTGAGATCAAACTCCAAAGCTCAATTAACTATGGAAGGCAATGCTGTCACTCTGTTGGCAACAGCACAAATACGAGTAAAGGCTGCAAGTGGTGAGCAAATTTTAATGAGAGCCTTAATCGATCAAGGTTCTCAACGCACTTCAATATCGGAAGAGGCAGCCCAAATACTGAGGTTACCCAGAAAGAAGTTAGTTACAGATTTAGTGTGTCTGGGTAACACGACAGTCGGCAGATCAAAAGCCATCATGCAAATTGAAATCAAACCACGGTTTGAGAGCGATGCGGTTCATGTTATAAATGCTATGGTGTTGTCAACATTATCTTCAGCGCAACCTGATAGAAATTTGAACGTCAGTGTGGAGAGCTGGCGAAATTACTGTTTGGCTGATCCGCTGTTCTATAAGTCCGATAGAATTGACTTATTAATTGGTGCAGATTTATATCATGAAATCATTCAAGAAGGGGTAGTCAAAATTGGCTCTTTGTCTGGACAAGAGACGTCACTTGGTCTCATAATCTGTGGTTGCGTTTGCGGACATGAATCTGGAAATGCCGTGATGGCGGTTACGAAAGAGCTGGAAAGATTTTGGGAGATGGAGGAAGTATGTGAAGATGACGACGTCAAGGAAGATCGATGCGAGCAGCTCTTTACAACAACAACAACAATAAATGAGGATAAGAGATTGGTGGTGAGATTGCCGTTTAAGGAGGATATCGAGTTGGGCGCATCAAGGAAAATGGCGTTAGCACGTTTTTTAAATCTTGAAAAAAGATTGGAAAAGGATGAAAAGTTACAGAAACAATATTGTGCTTTTATGAAGGAGTATTTGGAGATGGGGCATATGAAAAAGGTCTCAAGAAGAAATAGTGGAAAGTACTATTTACCACATCAAGCGGTGATAAGAGAAAGCCATCTTACAACAAAAGTTCGGGTGGTATTTGATGCTTCAGCCAAGACATCGAATGGTAAAAGCTTAAACGACGTACTTGAAATTGGTCCAAAACTACAACAAGATATATTTCAAATTCTATTGAAATGGCGATTATGGAGATTTGTCTTGGTAGCGGATGTGGAGAAAATGTATCGACAAGTGTTAGTAGCAGATAAAGATCAGTCATACCAATGCATATTGTGGCGCGAGAATAAACATATGCCAATTGAGGAGTTTGCGCTAACGACTGTTACCTACGGAACAGCATGTGCTCCATTTCTGGCAAAACGAGCTCTAATTGAAATTGGAAAAGAGTGCAGCGAACGGAATCCAAAGATTCAAGCCATCATAGAAAATGATTTTTACATGGATGATTTGATGACAGGTGCTGATTCAGTACAGGAATGCATTGGAATTCATCATGACATCAGCCAACAATTGGATAAGTTTGGTTTCAAGCTGCGTAAATGGATGTCTAATGGAAATGACATATTGGAGGCAATACCAAATGTTGGCGAAAATCAAGTCATTAGGATTGAGGAAGGCGAAACAATGAAAACGTTGGGTGTTCAATGGGATCCCCATACAGATAATTTTGCTTTCTATTTTCAGATCATTGAAGATAACAAGTTGACTAAGCGGAAGGCGCTTTCCACACTGGCCAAGATATATGATCCTTTGGGTTGGCTGGCTCCTGTAACCATTCTAGCCAAGCTATTCATTCAGCGACTATGGGTAATGGATATGGCATGGGACGACCAGTTAAGCTCTGAGATGATAAAGGAATGGGATGTCATCATGAGGAAATTGCCCGACTTAGCAGAAATCCGAATACCGCGTTGGTTGTCTACCTCATCACTAATGGAAATAGAACTGCATGGTTTTGCTGATGCTTCGGAAAAGGCGTACGCAGCTGTCATATACATCCGGGCCGCAAACAAAGTTACGTTGGTAGCAGCAAAATCTAAGGTAAACCCAGTGAAAAATAGGAAAACACTGCCAAAACTTGAATTGTGTGCAGCGCATCTGTTGGCTAAATTGATGCTTAATGTGGAAAAGTTAATAGTCCAAAAACAACAGAAATATTTATGGAGCGATTCAACTATTGCTCTAGCATGGATCGCAAAGGCTGAAAATATTAAAGACAAATTTGTTCGGGTTAGAGTAGAGGAAATTAAGAAGTCTGTTCCTGGTGCCGTATGGGGTCATGTGCGATCCAAGGAGAATCCAGCGGATGCTGCATCAAGAGGGATGAAGCCAGAGCTGCTAAAAGGAGATGAGTTATGGTGGAGTGGTCCACATTGGCTGCTGGAGAAAAACAATTGGCCCATATCGACGGTTCAACCCTTTGTTGGAGTTCTAAAGGAAAATAAACAGGAAGACGATGTCATCATGCAGTTAATTACGAGGATTTCTAGCTACAAAAAACTCATAAGAATTATAGCATATGTGCGAAGATTTATTGAACGTGCTCAGCGTAAACCAGGAAAAAATGAATTAACTGCGGAAGAAATAAACGAGGCAGAGCAATTAATAATTACGAGCGTGCAGGCAAACCAATTTTCGTTAGAGATTTCGTGTCTAAGGAATGGCAGCGAAGTACCGACGAGGAGCAAGATATGTGGACTAACACCGTTCATTGATGCAGCTGGAGTGTTGAGAGTTGGAGGCAGGCTGGAGAATTCTGGTTTAAGCTTCAACAGAAAGCATCCAATTCTATTGGGGAAAGGTTGTCTGGTGGATCGAATAATTGATGGCATCCATACAGAAACGCTACATGGAGGTGCGAAACTCATGGAAAATGAACTACGCAGCAGATATTGGGTGATTGGTGCCAAAAATGCCATCAAGAGAGCAGTTCGGTCATGCGTCAAATGTTTGCGTTATAGGCGAGAAACTGCGGCTCAATTAATGGGTAACCTACCAGAAAGCAGAGTTTGTGTGTCTCATCCATTTGATCACACAGGAATTGATTATGCAGGTCCTATTCAAATGAAGGTGTCTAAAGGAAGAGGACAGCGAGCTTACAAAGGATACATAGCTGTATTTGTTTGTATGGCAACCAAAGCATTACATTTGGAGGCAGTCAGCGATCTAACAACAGAAGCGTTTTTGGCTGCGCTACGGCGATTCTTCAGTAGAAGAGGAAAAAGTAGCCATATATATTCGGACAATGGCACTAATTTCGTGGGAGCGGCAAGACATCTGGATAAAGAGTTCGTCAAAGCGGTGCAGCAAAATTCAGACGTGGCTCATATATTAGCATCTGAGCGAATACAGTGGCACTTTATTCCGCCCGGAGCTCCTCACTTCGGAGGATTGTGGGAGGCTGCCGTGAAGTCTGTGAAGCACCATTTGAGACGGGTTGTTGGTGAAACGAAATTAACGTATGAGGAAATGGCAACGTTTTTGTCGCAGATAGAAGCTGTTCTCAACTCTCGTCCCTTGTGTCCACTCAGTGAGGATAACTGCGAGATTTTAACGCCAGGACATTTTGTAGTCGGAAGACCATTGCTAAGTATTCCAGAAAGAGGCGTGGAGAATAAACTGGGATCTTTAGACAGGTGGAAAATAATTCAAAGAATGCGGGATGATTTCTGGAAACAGTGGCGCAATGACTATCTGAGTAGTCTTCAGCAGAGAGTAAAATGGAAAACTCCAGTACCAAATATCAAGGTTGGACAGATGGTGATAGTGAAGGATGAAAATACTGCTCCTGGAAGGTGGCCTTTGGGAAGTATTGCGGAAGTACATAAAGGCAAAGATGGAAAGGTTCGAGTCGCTACAGTAAAGGTCGCTAAACAAAAGGGGTTGTTAAAACGGCCCATACACAAGTTATGCCCGCTGGAGATATTCGCTAATGGTGGTGAAAAGGAAGCCGACATTGAAGTGTCGCAGACATATATTTGCAAATTACCTCAAAGAAGAAAAATAAACGTAGCAATGATGTTATGGATGATCATGGCAATGATGGCAAGTGTTCAATCGATGTCAACCTCAATTACCGGCGGTGCGATAAAAGAATTGGGAAATGACACAATCATTTATATGGATAAAATTGGCAGAATCAACCGAGTAACATCGTCATGGAACCTTATGACATATTTCGATCTGCACGGGTATTTTGTCACGGTGAATCATCTGGATAAGGGTCTAGAAGCGTGTAAATCATTATGTGTTCGGCTGAGATCGTTCGAGCAGCAGTGCGACACGCAGATGGATATTATGACGAACAGACTGAACACTATAGATGAGAACCACTTGTTACTCTCACACAAAAAACGCCAACGAAATAAAAGGGCTCCTTTAGAGTTTGTTGGGTCTCTTTTCCACATTCTTTTCGGAGTAATGGATGCGGACGACAGAGAGAGTATGGAAGCAAATATGAAAAATGTACTTGAAAATCAGCACAACTTGAAATATTTGGCTGAGAAGCAAACGTCTGTGGTGGAAGCAACGCTTAATGTGCTGAAAAAGACCACGGATGAAATAAATGGACAGTTTAAAGAGCTGAATGAGAAGGTGCAAAACATAAGTCAGATGCTGAACACTGACTATTCCCTCTTCAAAAAGGCGATGGACTTCTTCGCGGTAGCCGATCAACTTAGCAGCTTGTTTACTGAAGTGGAACATATTCAAGCCAGGGTAATTGGCTTATTAATTGACATCAACCATGGAAAAGTAAATCCAAATTTAGTACGGCCAAACCAGTTGCAGGCAGAGGTGATGAAAATAAAGGATCAGCTACCTAAAGGACTAAGGTTGCCTGGTGAGAAGGACGATGTTTTGCAGGCAATATACAAGGTGATGACGGCGCATGGTCTGCTGGTGGAAGAAAAATTAGTGATTGACGTGCAGATTCCCTTGGTAGAAAAATCATCAGCAGAAATATTCCGCGTCGTACCACTGCCGATGGTGAGAAACGGAACCGCAATGGTAGCAGCTTTAAGACAGCAGTTCCTGGCCTACAACTATGAAATGGATGCTTATCATCTACTGTCGCAGTCATCGATGAACCAATGTCAGCTAACTGGTGAAGATGAATTTCTTTGCAGAGGCAACTGGGCCTGGGAAGACGCCAACGATCATTCATGTGAGCTAGCAGCGCTTAAGCCAACAAGTAAATATGGCTGCCAGTTTTTGAAGACTCAGAACAGGAATTTTTGGATTGAGCTGAAGACAAGAGGGTCATGGTTGTTTAAAACTAAAGATCAAGTTTCGGCCCATATTCTATGTGCTGAGCGCACTAAAGGAGTATTTGAATTACCAGGCCTAGGTATCATCACTCTCCAGCCTGGGTGTACTGCTAGGATTGGACGAACCGTATTAACTGCGTCACAAGAAGCAAAAACTGAGATGTCCTATAATTCCACATCATATATCTTGAGAGAGGTGAAGGACATAGCGATGGTGGACGAGCTAAACTACAATAAAATCGATCATTCGTCAACGATTCAAGGATTGGAGGAAGAAATTAAAATGATGAAGGCGAATCCGATCCACCTTAAGGAGCTATCATGGCATCACATCAGTGGTCATATTTCACTAATCTCTACCTCTATTTTAATAATATTATTTTTAAGTTATGTAATCTATAAGTATTTAACAAGAGAAAGTAACATAGTTGTTGTTCGTCCTCGGGATGTTTAGATTTTAACATATATATTTGAATTACAGTCCATTTTGCTGAATTTTTACAGTTTATAAGTAGAGCTATTTCATAATTATTTTTGGCCGCCCGCAGAATGTTTAGATTTCTAAACATGGGATATTAGTTGATGTGTGTCATGGAAATGTTTTAGCCTTGAGAACGAATAGATAAGATACTTTCCATTTTTTGTTTATTTTAAAGGATAGTTTTAAGGGCAGGCATAAATGTGATAAGAGTTTATATTTTTACCTAGCCAACGCATCGCACAGGGATAAGTGGAAGATAGTTTTTAATGTGCGTAGATAAGGAAATAGTTAGGGATTATCAGAAAACACAGCGGTCTGAATGGCAAGCATATGGCTTGCAGCTGGACAAATTTATTTAGTATCTGCATAGGATGTTTATCGTCTTTGTTTATGATCTTATTTTCCCAAAGTGATTATTTTTAGATTTGCCTGCCTTTCTTAGGATATTTAGTTTGTAGTTAGTTTTAAGTTTATATATAAGGATGAGATTTTGAAGAAAAAAAATGAGTATCAAAAAAGTACTCCGGGATTAAACTCGTTTTATTCAACCCAATATATCCAGATATAGGCTGATTTTGATCTTAACTGGCTCAGTTGTTGAAAGTCATTACAGAACACTACGTACAAAATTTCAGCCAAATCGGACAAAAATTACGGCTTCCAGGGGCTCAAGAAGTCCAATCGGGAAATCGGTTTATATGAGAGCTATATCAGGTTATAGACCGATTTAAACCATACTTGCCACAGTTGTTGGAAGCCGCAACAGAACACAACATGCAAAATTTCAATTTAATCTGAGAAAATATGTGGCATCCAGAGGCTCAAGAAGTCAACTTGGAGATCGGTTTATATTCAGCCAAATCGGACAAAAATTCTGGCTTCCAAGGGCTCAAGAAGTCAAAGCGGGAAATCGGTTTCTATGGGAGCTATATCCAAATCTGAACCGATATGGCCCATTTACAATCCCCGAAGACCTTCATCCATACTTTTTAAATGTGCAAAATGTCAATTGGCTAGCTTTACGCGTTTGACCCCTGTCATGATTTCGACAGACGGACTGACGGACATGGATCGACTCTAGATCGACACAGAATGTCGAATCAATCAAGAATATATGTACTTTATGGGAGCTTAAATGAATATTTCAAGGTGTTATAAACAGAATGGCTAGATTAGTTTGCCCCCATCCTATGGTGGTGAGTATAAAAATGGGGTTCAAAGAAATTACAAAACTAAAAAAAAAATTATTTTTTAAAGTAATTTTTTTTTTTTTTTTTTTTCAATAAAAAAAATAAAATTTTTAAAAACAGAAAATAATTGCTCTTCATTTAAAAATCAAATTGTTTCAGTTTTCTTAAAATTGTTGACCATTTAGCGAAGAAAAATGGAGCTTTTTTACATGAATTGCTTCAAAGTTGATTAAAAGTAGGCTTATCCCTATAAATGATTGTAATACCCTTCACCATAGGATGGCAGTATACTGATTTCGTCATTCCGTTTGTAACACCTCGAAATATTGATGTGAGACCCAACAAAGTATATAAATTCTTGATCGACTTCACATTCTAAGTCGATATTGCCATGTCCGTCCGTCAAACTGATAAAGGATCTTGACTTCTTGAATTATGCGCCCTCTAGAGGCCCATTTAATATCCGATTTGGCTGAACTTTGGCACCAAGTGTTTGACTTCAACTTTAAACAACTCTGTCATGTATGGTCTAAATCGGTTAATAACCTGATACAGCTCCCATATAAACCGATCTGGGATCTTGACTTCGAGAGCCTCTAGAGTTCGCAATTATTATCCGATTTGGCTGAAATTTAGCACCAAGTGTTTTATTTTAACTTTTAAGAACTCTGCCACGTATAGTCCAAATCGGTTCATAACCTGATATAGCTCCCATATAAACCGATCTCGGATCTTGACTTCTTGAACCTCTAGATGGCGCAATTATTATCCGATTTGGCTGAATTTTTGCACCAACTGTTTGACTATTACTTTGAACAGCTCCTCCACGTATGGTACAAATCGGTTCATAATCTGATATAGCTCCCATATAAACCGATCTCGGATCTTGACTTTTTCCACCTCTAGAGGGCGCAATTATTAACCGATTTGGCTGACATTTTGCCCCAAGTGTTTTATTTTAACTTTAAAGAACTCTGCCACGTATAGTCCAAATCGGTTAATAACCTGATATAGCTCCCATATAAACCGATCTCAGATCTTGACTTCTTGAACCTCTAGAGGGCGCAATTATAAGCCGATTTGGCTGAAACTTTGCCCCAAGTGTTTTATTTTGACTTCTAATAACTTTGCCAAGTATGGTCAAAATCGGTCTTTACCTGATATAGCTCCCATATAATCCTGCTACATATGATCTAAATCGGTTAATAATCTGATATAACTCCCATATAAACCGATCTCAGATATTGACTTCTTGAACCTCTAGAGGGCGCAATTCTTATCCGATTTGGCTGAAATTTTACACCAAGTGTTTTATTTTGACTGCTAATAGCTTTGCCAAGTATTGTCTAAATCGGTTCATAACCTGATATAGCTCCCATATAATCCAATCTCGGATCTTGACTTCGTGAAATTTTGCACGAAGTGTTTTGGGTTATACGAAATTCTTTTGGGAAGAATTTTCAAATTTTGCAAATTTTACCCATGAACATTCCACTAAGGAACAGGGGCAAACTTCTCACATATCAATGAGTGCAGTCCGATTCAAGTTTAAGCTGAATGACAAGGGGCCTCCTTTTTATAGCCGAGTCCGAATGGCGTGCCGCAGTGCGAGAGGTTTTACATGGCATAGTACCTCACAAATGTTGCCAGCATTAGGAAAGGAAAACTACGGCTGAACATTTTTTTCTGATGTTCTAGTCAGGATTCGAACCCATACGTTCAGCTTCATAGGCGGACGTGCTAACCTCTGCGCTACGGTGGACTCCTGGAACCATATTCCTTGCTCAAACAAGATTTTATCTAAGACAGCTCTATTTTTAAGTCGTCCTTAATGGGTTAATTTCTGACTTTTCCTTATATATTGGGTTGCCCAAAAAGTAATTGCGGATTTTTTTAAAAGAAAGTAAATGCATTTTCAATAAAACTTAGAATGAACTTTAATCAAATATATTTTTTTTTTAAACTTTTTTTCTAAAGCAAGCTAAAAGTAGCAGCTGATAACTGACAGATGATAAAAGAAACAGTCACAAGCTGTGAAAAAATTTTTTAACGCCGACTATATGAAAAATCCGCAATTACTTTTTGGGCAACACAATAATATTAATTTTGTTATTTTTTTGAAATTTTCATGAATTTCACTTTTAAGATTTCAAAATCATTTATTTTTGTTACTTTTTTTCCCATCCTTTTCAAATGTATAAATCTATCCCATAGATGTTTACACACTCTGCTATGACTACTCCACATCCGCTTAGTGTTATGTCATGGGAAAACTTTGCTGCGTTATAAAGCCTCAAGGTTTTTTTTTTAGCGGAAACGGAAGTTACACAAGATGCGTTTACTTGCTCACTCTGTTAAGTGTTCCGTTGCGTATTCCAGTGAAACTTCTGGCTCTTGACAATCTACTGGTTATTAAGGGCTTAGCAACTGTATGCGTGTGGAAGAGAAAGAGGGGAAAAGTTCTTCTTCACTCTCTCTTTCCCTCTTGGGGTTGTTCACATAATTGGATTCGCATTTTGCAGTCACTAGCAGTTAAAAAGGCAACAAACCTTATTTTGCAGCTTGAGGATGCCTTCAAGAGCATTCCTTCAATTACCTGAAGACTAACTCAAAGGATGGCAGCCATTTCTAATCTTGCCACAGTTTTCTGTTTATCTCTGTCTATGTGATATTTGTTTTTAAAGACTCTTCTAGCATAGCGAAAGACTTTTCGCATGAATTTGCTGGAAAATGGCATGGGCCGTACTGCCATGATTTTAAACTGTTCTAGTCCTGCTTACCTCATCATTGCTGTCTTTATTTATTTGTCGTATTTGCTGTTGTTGTTGTTTTAAGTGTTTTATGTTGTGTTATTTATTTGCATGACTTTTTCGCTTATTTGCCACTTTGCCCCTTTTATTTATTTTCGAAATTGTCCTCTGGGTGTTTATGCTGCAGTATTGCGCCTTTGAGTGAGTTGGAGATTTTTCATGCTTCACTGGAAAGTGTCAAATACAATAAGGAGGCCAACGACTTGCTATATAGTAGGGATGGAACTTCTTTGCTTAATTTATTTGAATTATACTGTGTGCGGGAAATTTAAACAAAGTTTTAGGGGAGATTTTATTAAGACAAACAAAAATTTTCTATGAAAATCATAATTGGTCAAAAAAAATTTCATTTTCAACAAACTTTTCGAAGAAAATCAAAATCAATTTCCGGAAAAAAATTCTTATCAAAATGTTATGTTTGACATATCATATTTAGGTCGGATGTTAGGAGGTCTTAACCTACTCTCTGTTTAAAATTTTAGCAAATTCGGATGAAAAATAACTTTTTTATGGGCATTACACCCTTTATCGGAAAATCGGTCTATATAGCAGCTATATCCAAATATGGTCAGATTTGGTCCGTTCAAGAACTTAACCAGCGTGCATCGAAAAGACGTATCTGTGGCAAATTTCAGCTCAATATCTCAATCTCTCAAGGCTGAAGAGTGAAGAGTGATTACAACAGACGGACGGACAGACAAACGGACATCGGACATTAGAATTTTGCGACGATCCGAAATATATGTACTTTGTAGGGTCGGAAATTGATATTTTGATGTGTTGCAAATGGAATGACTAAATGAATATACCCCCTACATGTGGGGACATACTATGCTCCTCCGGGCTGAATCTTATAGACCATCCACCATGGATCGCGTTTTTATACCCACCACCATACGATGGAGGCATACTAATTCTGTTATAACTTCCAACAACTTTGCAAGTACGGTCCAAATCGGTCTAAAACCTGATATAGCTCCCATATAAAACGATCGTCCGATTTGAATTCTTGAGTCCCTGTAAGCCGCAATTTTTGTCCGATTTGGCTGAAATCTTGCACATAGTGTTCTGTAATAATTCACAACAACTGTGCCAAGTTAGGTCCAACTCGGTCTATAACCAGATATAGCTCAATATATGGGAGCTATATCTGGTTATAGACCGAGTTGGACCTAACTTGGCACAGTTGTTGTGAATTATTACAGAATACTATGTGCAAGATTTCAGCCAAATCGGACAAAAATTGCGGCTTACAGGGACTCAAGAAGTCAAATCGGAAAATCGTTTTATATGGGAGCTATATCAGGTTTTAGACCGATTTGGATCCATGGTCGGCTGATATGCCTATTTGGGGGTATTTAGGGATGAGGCCACCTCCCATTACATGGGCCTAATTTTTCATGCCATATTTGTAATCTACTGCCGGAAACTTTTCATTTGAGTCCCATATTGATAGGAACGTCAAATATTTCTGTTTAGAGGAGTTTTTGGTTTGGGGCGACCCGCTGGGTACTTGGACCCAAAATTTACTATGATTTTCATTTTCTGGTCTCCAATACCATTCATTTGATACCCACATAGTGCCCATCAGTCTTCTTTTGGTTTTGGGTGGCGTTTTCGGTGTAAGGGGGTGGGTCAGCCACAATCCGATTTCTAAAAATTATTTAATTTTTTTTCCTTTTTTTGATTCTACAGAACAAACAAATAAACCGAGTCCCATATATGCCCTTTTGGGGAGTTTTTGGGGGGTGGGGTGACCCCCTACACTTCGATCTAATTTTGTATGCCAGATTCGTAATCTACTCCTGAATGCCTTTCATTTAAGCCCCATATTGATATGTACTACCAATTTGTCTGTTTTTAGACATTTTGGGGTAAGGGCGTCTTCTTGGGTACTTGAACCCAATTTTTAATACCATATTCGTATTCTACTCTTCAATACCTTTCATTTGATATCCATATTGTCTTTATCGGTTCACTTGTGATTTTGGGTGGTATTTTTGGGGTAACGGGGAGGATCCGCCCCCTTTCCGATATCAACAAATTATAAAGCATATTTCTTTTTCCTGACCATATTCGTAATCTACTCCCGAATACCTTTCATGTGAGTTCCATATTGTCATGAACGTCAAATAAACTTATTTTAAGGGGTTTTGGAGCTGGGCGGCCCCCCCCCCCCCCCACCCCCCCCCCCCCCCCTCCCGGGTACTTGGACCCAACTTTTATTATAACATTCGTACTTTTCTCTTGAATACCTTCCATTTGAATCCCATATTGTCACGATCGTCCCACTTTTATTTTTGGGTAGTACTTTTGGGGTAAGGGGGAGGGTCCGCCCCCTCTCGATATCAATAAATGATATAGCCTGTGAAAATTTCAAGGAAATCGGTTCAGCCATTTTTAAGTCTATACGGAACAAACAAACAAACAAACCGACAAACAAACAAACACAAATTTAATTTTTATATAAGATTTCTTGTGCCGATGGGCAGACAGAAGAACGGACAGAGAGACAACCAGACGTAGCAGTGACCAGACGTAGTTACCAATGTGGTAAAAGCCGGCCAAAAATAACTGATCTCGAAACCAAATAGAACCAAACAGAACTAGGGTCTTGAAATTTTGTACCTCGTCGCGATAACACTTCAAGTCTATTCAAAGAGTCTTCTCCACCCGTTAACTAACGGCAGATTATTAACTACTTTTTCTACGAATCCATACCACTGTGCAAAAGTGATATGGTAGTTTCGAGATACAGAGTGGGATATGGAATGCTTAATTGATCAAAATACATTTTTTGTGGGTCGCATTGATAGTAGATTTCCCATGCCATGGTGGTAATACCAAGTCTATGAGCTTTTCCATTGAAATCAAATTTCCTCATAAATGTATTTGTTTATTTTTTATACCCTCCACCATAGGATGGGGGTATACTAATTTCGTCATTCTGCTTGTAATACCTCGAAATGTACGTCTTAGACCCCATAAAGTAGATATATTCTTGATCGTCATGTCATTTAAAGTCGATCTAGCCATGGCCGTCCGTCTCTACGTCCGTCCGTCTGTCTGCCGAAAGCACGCTGACTTTCGAAGGAATAAAGCTAGCCGCTTGAAATTTTGCACAAATACTTTCTATTAGTGTAGATCCGATGGGATTGTAAATGGGCCGAATCGGTCCATGTTTTGATATAGCTGCCATATAAACCGATCTTGGGTCTTGAATTCTTCAGCCTCTAAAGGGCGCAATTCTCGCCCGATTTGACTGAAATGTTGCACGTGGTGTTTTGGTATCACTTCCATCAACTGTGCTATGTACGGTTCAAATCGGTCCATGGTTTGATACAGCTGCCATATAAACCGATCTTGGGTCTTGACTTCTTAAGCTTTTAGAGGGCGCAATTCTTATCCGATTTGGCTGAAATTTGGCATGAAGTGTTCTGCTATACCTTCCAACATTTGTGCCAAGTATAGTATATCTTAGTCCATAACCTTATATAGCCGCCATATAAACCGATCTTGGGTCTTGACTTCTTGAGCCTCTAGAGGGCGCATTTCTCGCCCGATTTGACCGAAATTTTGTATGAGGTGTTTTGGTATCACTTCCAACAACTGTGCTATGTATGGTTTAAATTGGTCCATATTTTGATACAGCTGCCATATAAACCGATTTTGGGTCTTGACTTTTTGGCCCGCTAGAGGGCGCAATTCTCATCCGATTTGACTGAAATTTTGCATAAGGTGTTTTGTTATGACTTCCAATAACTGTCTAACTAACTGTGGCGCAAATCGGTACATATCCTAATATAGCTGCCATATAAACCGATCTGGGATCTTGACTTCTTGAGCCTCTAGAGGGCGCAATTGTCATACGATTTGGCAGAAATTTTGTAAAACGGCTTCTCTCATGATAAATAGTTTGTTACAGCTCCCATGTAAACCCACCTCCCGATTTTGCTTCTTGAGCCCCTACTAGGCGCAAATCTTATCCGAATGAACTGAAATATTACACAATGACTTTTACCATGTTCGGCATTCATTTATGGTCCGAATCGGACTATAACTTGATATAGTTAAAATAGCGTAACAGTTCTTATTCAATATTCTCTGTTTGCCTAAAAAGAGATACCGCGCATAGAACTCGACAAATGCGATCCCTGGTGGGGGGGGGGGGGGGGGGGGGGGGGGGGTTTATAAGATTCGGCCCGGCCGAACTTAGCACGCTCATACTTGTTTTATTTTCTCTTTTTTTCTTTTTAAGCAAAAATACGTACATACATATACGTATGTAGATTACCATTTTATCCACAGGAAACTCATTTTTAAGACAAATGATGAATGTTAGGCTTTTAATTTCCCAAAAAAAAAAAAAAAAACAAATAAATAACAAAATTCTTAGACTTATTCCAATTTCCGATATGTCAATTTTCATGTTTCCATTTGTTTACTGCTCTGTCATATGAAAAATGTTTAAGCCTTTTTTTGTTGTTAAATGAACTCTAGCCTAATATCCTTTTGTATTTTATTATCATCACACTCCTACTTTTATTTTCTTTCTCTTCTGTTCTATGCATCATGCTGGGCCAATTTCTTCTTTCATTTATTTAGGAGATTATTCAGATTCATTGCTCATGCTGCTGCATTTGAAGCCAGCACTTAGCCTTAACATCTGAGGCAAATGCAGATATTTACTATTTTTTGTGTGTTTGTTGCAATTTCCCAGGCAATTTTAGTCTCAGTTGATTTGTAAAAGACAACTTGAGTTTTCTAGCTAAATTCTGGCAGGGATTATGCTCTAGGGAAATTTATTCCAAATGTATAAATCATGAACTGAGTGCAGTGCAATGCTGTTTATTTTTTAAACAAATAAATGAACAACTAAGGATTTGAGATGGACGGTATGAGTTAAAGAAAAAAAAACTAAATGGGAATTTTGTGAAATTTTACGACCGTCACTTAGTACACCGAAAATAAAAAATGCCAAAAATTTTAATTGAAAATAAATTGGTTTTCAATTAAAAAGCAGTGAGGAAAGGCAAAATACCCTACAACACCTAGTGTATGACGTACTTTTTATATGTAGAACTTATGTCGAAATCTAGTCAGACTTTAATTTGGATACCAATTGAAATAGCAAATTAGAACCTTGTAAGATTTGCCTTCCATAGGACAAAAGATTTGGATTTCCACATCTTTAAAAGGCCATATCGCATAAAAGATTATATGGGAGTTATATCGGAACCTGTGCCAATTTAAAGACACATACTGGGATAGAACATCTCACGCCCTATATTGTAGAGATGTGACCAAAATTGTGAATTTTACTGCCTTAAAAGTCCATATCGGATGAAAGATATATATGGGAGCTATATCTTAATCTGAAACTATTTTTATGAAATATGGCAATTTCATTTGCACATGCATTGAGAATTCACAAAAACGACTCCACGTCAAATTTTGTAAAGATCGGACGAAAATTGTGGATTCTGCAGCCTTAAAAGGCCACATCGGATGCAGATATATATGGGAGCTATAACTTAATCTGAACCGATTTTTATAAAATTTTGCACATACATTGAGACTTTACAAAAACGACTCCACGCCAAATTTGGTGAAGATCGGACCAAAATTGTGGCTTCTACAGCCTTAAAAGGCTAAATCGGATGAATGATATATATGGGAGCTACATCTAAATCTGAACCGATTTTTATGAAATTTTGCACACATATTAGGACGTCAAATAATATTTTAAAGATCGGACCAAAATTGTGGTTTCTACAGCCTTTAAAGGCCAAATCAGATGAAAGATATATATGGGAGCTACATCTAAATCTCGACCGATTTTGATGAAATTTTCCAGATATATTAAGTGCAATAACAAAACAGTCCGTGGCAAATTTTGTGCAAATCGGTTGAAAATTAAAGCTACTACGACCACTTAAGTGCAAATCGGGCGATACATATATATGGGAGCTATATCTAAATCTAGACCGATTTTTATGAAATCTTGCACACGTATGGAGACGTCAAATAGAACACCCAATGCCAAAGATCGGACGAAAATTGTGGCTTTTACAGCCCTAAAAGTCCATATCGGATGAAAGATATATATGGGAGCTATGTCAAAATCTGAACCGATTTTTATGAAATTTTGCGCCCATATAAGGACGTCAAATAAAACTCCTCGTGCAAAATATTTTATAGATCGGACGAAAATTGTGTCTTCTACAGCCTTAAAAGTCCATATCGGATGAAAGATATATATGGGACCTATGTCAAAATCAGAACCGATTTTTATGGAATTTCGCACACATATGAAGACCTCAAATAAAATACCCAGTGCCATATTTTGTAAAGATCGGACGAAAATTGTGGCTTCTACAACCTTAGAAAGACATATCGAATGAAAGATATATACGGGAGCTGTATCTAAATCTGAACCGATTTTTTTCAAAATCAATAGCGTTGGTACTTGGGCCAAAAAAGTGACATGTGCAAAATTTCGTGACAATCGGACAACAAATACGAGCTGCACCTTGATTTTTTTTTATATGATTTTGACGAATTTCGTATACCCCCAAGGCCAACATAACCTCTTGAGAAAAAACTGCTCATCAAACCACAAAAAAAAAACAGAAACTTGGAAATAAGAAAAACATTTCCTTGAACATTAAGACATCTTGAGGCACGTACCAAAAAAATTGTCACTAAATTTAAAAGACACTACATACCAAATGAAAAAAAAAAAAAACACACATAAGGACACTTCCACAAGTTCTTGTAAAAATATATCCTTCAATTTGTTACTGTTTGTTTATTATTTTAAAGCTAGAATAAGACTTATTTACCTAACCATGGCAATGGTAGGTGTGTATAAATAAGAATGAATTTGTCAGCTAACATATGCAAGCGGATAAGTATGTGTTTTTTTTTATTTTCCTTTTGTTTGAAAATAACAAATTGGATGTTTGGTATTGCTATTGCGTTTGTGTGTGTGTGTTCAAGACTAAGGTCTTTCTTACTAAGCACCCTCATGCACATCCTTATGCCCATGCTAATGAGAATATCCTCGAAATTTCATATTTCATGGTTATCATTGTGTTCGCTGGTATGTCTGAATATGGCTATGCGTGTGTTTGTGTGTGTGTTGAGTACAACAAAGTTTATGAGATGCTTTTGTATTCCTTAATTGCTAATATACGCAAATAAACCTCCCTCAAAAGGAGGGCTAACAAATCATTGCTCCACAATTTAAATTGGAATATTTTACATAAATATTGGAAAGCTCATGCCTTTGCATTATATGCCCGGCCCCCTAAATATTTATTGGGAGTTTAGCATGTAATAAGAATATTTTTTTGGTGAATATGAATTTCACCCACACCATGATTTTTTTTTTTTGGAAATTGAGAAACGGAAGTCAGCCACACCAAAAAAACACCCATCGGCAAATACGCACGTCTGCATATGTAAATAGAAACACGTGTCGTTACACCCAATTGTCATGTGCCAACTAATGATGATATTCTGGGAGGACCAAAGAGATAAGCAGCCGCCGCTATTCTGTGTAGCAGTGTTTTTGGTGTGTCAAGTATTTTAGATAAAAAAAACAAAACTTTTTTCCCTTATCATTTCAAACTTGGGAAAACAATATTTTGACCATGTTGCTTCCACTTCACCTTTATGGCCTTTATAAGGCTGTAAGTGTTTTATGTTTCGATAGATATTTTCTGGGAAATAATTATCTTTAATTTCCTTTATCTCCGGATGCCATTTGAACAAAGTTCTTCCAGGAATAAATCAATTAGAAGAGAGTTTCCTAATATAATTTTCTCAACAAAAAGGTAAACAAAATTATTAGAAACTAATACAAGTGAAAACGTGGATACCCACCACCATGGTTATATTAATCATCCTATTCTATTATAACACCACTAAATTATCCATAGTTATATCCAAGTAGGGGTTGGAATGGATCAAAAAAAAAATTTATTTTTTCTATAAAAAATTTTATCGAAAATTTTTTCTATAAAAAATTTTATCGAAAATTTTTTCTATAAAAAATTTTATCGAAAATTTTTTCTATAAAAAATTTTATCGAAAATTTTTTCTATAAAAAATTTAATCGAGGCTTTAGAGGATCAAAAAATTTTATCGAAAATTTTTTCTATAAAAAATTTTATCAAAAATTTTTTCTATTAAAAATTTTATCGAAAATTTTTTCTATAAAAAATTTTATCGAAAATTTTTTCTATAAATAATTTTATCGAAAATTTTTTCTTTTTTATCGAAAATTTTTTCTATAAAAAATTTTTTCTATAAAAAATTTTATCAATAAAAAATTTTATCGAAAATTTTTTCTATAAAAAATTTTATCGAAAATTTTTTCTATAAAAAATTTGGTCGATTTTTTTTTTATAAAAAATTTGGTCGAATTTTTTTTCTATAAAAAATTTGGTCGAAATTTTTTCTATAAAAAATTTGGTCGAAATTTTTTCTATAAAAAATTTGGTCGAAATTTTTTTCCATAAAAATTTGGTCGAAATTTTTTCCCATAAAAAATTTGGTCGAAATTTTTTCTATAAAAAATTTGGTCGAAATTTTTTCTGTAAAAAAATTGGTCGAAATTTTTTCTGTAAAAAAATTGGTCGAAATTTTTTCTGTAAAAAATTT
>NC_081556.1:148416165-148469355 GCF_963082655.1 Stomoxys calcitrans | reverse complement strand
ACTGAACCATGCATGGCAGTTAAGAGGAGGGGGTCCAATACAACTCATTTTTAAAAATTGCAATTTACGAATTACAAATTTACCCATAAGCATTCCATTAACCCGAATCGCCCTGAAACTTTTTGGTTAATTTCTATTTCAACGATTTTTTGCAATTTACTTCTCGGACATAAAGGAGTCCAAACATAAAATCTGTTAAAATCATGCGGAATCACTTCTAAATATCACACAGTTGCATTTTTGTAGTTCAAAAATTGAAAGACTTATACAAATGTTTGCGTTGCCATATGACAACACTAGGGCGATCCGGGATAAGGAACAGGGCAAACTCTTCACATATAAATGAGTGCTGTCCGTTTCAAGTTTTAAGCTCATATCATTTAGGAGGCCTACATTTTAGAGCCAAGTCCGAATGGCGTGCAGCAGTGCGACATCTCTTTGGGGGAGAAGTTTTTACATGGCAAAGTAGCTCACAAATGTCGCCAGCATTAAGAGGGGATAGCCACCGCAGGCAAATTTTTCGGATGTTCTCATCAAATTCGAACCCAGGCGTTCGGCGTCATAGGTGGCCTCCAATTTTCAGGCATAAGAACTTATATCGCCAAATCGATCTATGTGGAGACTATAGCAAGAAATAGCCCATCTTCAACCTGCCATTACCTTAACTTAGAAGACTATGGCCTGACTTCAGATCGTCTTAGATTTTTACGACGATCAACGTTATATGTTCTTTAAATGATCGATTGCAGCTACAACTGACCCTGCGATTTTACATAGTAAGCTATGCCGGCTTAGCAGTTCGCACCTTAGCAATTAGTCTGTTTCTCAAACTCCGATAAGGAGTGTTGCCTATTTAAAACTCCTACTTCTTCTCTAAAAAGGTGCGAATGCAACACTGCGACTTTAGGTTCATATTTTTTTTTTTTTAATTTTATTGTTCCCACATATAGCGATTAAAATTTCATCTTTTATTCCTTTTTTTTGTGTTGTGTATGCGTCTGACTTTTCAATTCTGCTTTGCATGTTTGTGTTGGCCAATCAATTGAAGACACTTTTTTTTTTGAAACCCCACATTCCTACATATCTAGCAAACAAAGCTCCCAGTATTTTAAATTCTTTCTTCCGTTATGAAATTGCTTTAAAAAAAAGCCCCATTTTAAATGCTGAATAAAAAAATTTAACTCAATTGTTTTCTTTAACCAATCGGTTCAATTGCTTTTTGATACATGAAAACCAAATTGGAACCAAACATAAAACGATATGCACTTCAAAACAAAACCAAACAAAAAAAAATGCTCACTTACAAAAAATTGAAAAACCTGCAAAATATCTATGCCAAACAACATTCGTGCAAAATGCCAATTTTCTCCTGCTATGCAAACAAATTGAATGGAACTGAAATGAAATGCAATACGTATGAATCGCACTGGGAAATGGAACACCAAAACCCATACAAAAAAAAAACTCAAAAAAAACGCAATGCAATGCAATGCAATACAATGCCAATACCAAATGCTTTCAAATGCCCTGGGAATTGTCATGACTTTTATTGCCGTCTTCTGCTGTCTATGTTAAATGCTTTTTATTTCTACGCCTTCACCATCAAAAATTCAACCAAAACTGCAAAAAAATCCTAAAATCGAAAATCGCAAAAAAACACAACAAAATTTCATGAAACAATACCAAACGCTATCTGTTAATCGAAAAAATCACAAAACCTCTATAGAATGTCAATGTTCTTCTTCCGCTTGCATAATCTTCAGCGTGCTGAGGAGAGTAAACGCAAAAAGCGTGCCGAGCGCCAGCGTCAGCAGCAGCGCCATAGAAGAGGTGCCAAAGTGTTTCGATGCGTCAGTGATTCAACGGGCCATTTGACATTAGCACCGAGTCGCCTTTTCGAAAAGACACCCATGAGTCCATCGGATAGCCTAGACGAGATAGCGCTACAAATCCCCAGGTAAGAGGAGTAAGAAGAGGTTTTCTTTTACAGCTGCCCAACAGTGGGGTTGGTGTTGTGCCCTTTTGACTTGAATTTGAATATTCACATACTTCTGTGAAACATTTTCCCCCGAATCTATTATTAACTTTTCTTTTTGTTTTTCTTTGCTTTGGCTTTCTTTGCAGGTACGTTTGTTTTAAGTGCCCTCTTTCTCTCCCCCCCAACAAGTGGTCATTGTTTGATTTAATTTAATTGCCATGGGAAATCGGCAAATCGTAAGTCAATATGTTTTATTATTATTCTACATGGCTATTGTTATTTTGTGGTTAGTTTATAACAATAACAAGTTTTCAATATATCTGTATTTCCATGGATATATATTATAATTAAATAATGAAACCACATAGTGGATGGATGCCTATTAATATGCTACATATATATATATATTTTTATGTAGGTATGTAAACTAAATGTGTGAAATGGGGGAAAGACTTGTTTTCCTGAAGTTTAAGTTGACTATGACCAACCAGTTTGAAGTTTGATTTAGAATTTTAAGTTTACACAGTTTCTATATTCACTACCATACGATGGCGGTTCGCAACACCTCGAAATATTTATCTGCGATCCCATAGAGTACATATATTCTTATATATATATTGTATATATATATATACATATATATATCTTAAGTCGACCTAGCCATGTCCGTCTGTCCGTATGTCCGTCTGTCCGTCTGTCCGTCTTGGAAAGCACGTTAACGGCTGAACGCGTAAAGCTAGCCGCTTGAAATTATCCACAGCTACTTTTTATTGATATAGGTCGTTGGAGACTGAAAATGGGTCATATCGTTTCAGATGCGGAGATAGGTATTATCTGGACCGACTTGAAGAAGAATGTCGAAGGGCACAGCACAAATCACTGTCCCAAATTTTGGCGATATCGGACAATAAATGCGTTTTTTATGGGCCCAAAATTTTAAATCTAAAAATCGGTCTATATGGCAGCTATATTCAAATCTGGACCAAAATGGGCCAAATTGAAGACGGATGTAGAACGTCCTAACACAACTCACTGTCCCAAATTTCGGCGTCATCGGACAATAAATACACCTTTTATTAGCTCAAAACCTTAAATAGAGAGATCGGTCTATATGGCAGCTATATTCAAATCTGGACCGATCTGTGCCAAATTGAAGAACAATGTCGAGGGTCTTAACAGAAATCACTGTCCCAAATTTTGGCGAAATCGGACAATAAATGCGCCTTTAATGAGCGCAAAGCCTTAAATCAAGAGATCGGTCTATATGGCAGCTATATACAAATCTGAACCCATCTGGGCAAAATTAAAGAAGGATGTCGTGTGGCCTAACACAACTCACTGTCTTAAATTTCAGCAAAATCGGTTAATAAATGTGGCTTTTATGGGCCTAAGACCCCAAATCGGCGGATCGGTCTATATGGCAGCTATGTACAAATCTGAACCGATCTGGGCAAAATTGAGGATGGATGTCGAAGGGCCTAACACAACTCACTGTCCCAAATTTCAGCAAAATCGGATAATAAATGTGCCTTTAATGGGCCTAAGACCCTAAATCAGCGGATCGGTATATACGGGGGCTATATGAAGATATAGTCCGATATATATAGTTGGAGACTGAAAATGGGTCATATCGTTTCAGATGCGGATATAGGTATTATCAGGGACGTAGCCATGATTTTATTTTGGGGGATGCCCACCCCACATTTTTTGCCCAACTACTGTGGTACAGGCTATTGTAACTTAGTGGATTTGTTTGTAACACCCAGAAGGAAGAGAGATAGATCCATTGATAAGTATACCGATCGGCTCAAAATCAGTTTCTGATTCGATTTAGCTATGTCCGTCTGTCTGTCTGTCTGTCCTGCTGTCTATGTTTATTTGTGTACAAACTACAGGTCGCAGTTTTCATCCGATCGTCTTAAAATTTGGTATGGACATGTTTTTCGGCCTAGAGACAGAGCTTATAGAAATTGGAAAAAATCGGTTCAGATTTGAATATAGCTCCCATACATATGTCCGACCGATTTGCAGTAATTTTGCAATAAAATTGTCATTTGTCGCCCGATTCTCTCGAAATTTGGCAGTAAAGATTTTTCTATGACTCTCGACATTACAAGTAAATTTTATACAAATCGGTTCAGATTTGGATATAGCTCCCATATATATGTTCGACCGATTTGCAGTAATACAGCAATAAAATGGTTATTTGGTAACCGATTCTCTCGAATTTCGGCAAGAAGGATTTTCTTGTGACTCTCGAGATTACTGGTGAATGTCCTGGAAATCGGTTCAGATTTAGATATAGCTGCCATATATGTATATCGCCCGATTTTCACTTCTAAAGCCACTACAAGCGCATTTATTCCCAAAACTTTGTACAACGCTCTCCTCGACGACTTTAACAATATCTATGAAGTTTGCTTGAAATCGGTTCAGATTTAAATACAGCTCCCATATATATGTTCGTCGATTCGCAGTAATTATGCCACAAAATGGTCATTTGTTAACCGATTCTCTCAAAATTTGGCAGAAAGGAGAAAGGATGCAAGTCAAGGCAAGTCAAGCTCTTGCATTTTGGGCAAAGAAAAAAGTTGAATATCATCTCACGGTAGTGCTCACCATTCACAGTTACGTTGCGATTCACATCATCCTTGAAGAAGTACGGTCCAATGATGCCACCAGCCCATAAACCTCACCAAACTGTGACTTTTTTTGGATGCATTGGTAGCTTTTATAATGCTTCTGACTGATCTTCACTCCGAAATTGATAATTCTGCTTATTTACATACCCATTGAGCCAAAAATGAGCTTCGTCCACAAAGTGGAAGAATCGCGCGATGAACTTTCTCATCCAAGAATTTTTTTAATAAAATTCAATAATTTGCAGGCATTGTTCTTTTGTATAACGATTCATGGTTAAATTGTAGACCAAACTGAAGATGTTCAACAGTGAAACAAAACACGAAGCGTGCGTGAGCTGTTTAAATCAGTGCTGCCAAAAAGGCAATAGCTAAAAAAGGACCCTAAGAGTTAAAGATCTCAAACGACACATGATCCAATCCTTAGACCAGTACATGGTGGACCGGTATAAACCATTTTAACGCCGCTACTATGGATAATCAACATAAATGATGATTAAATGGACAGGAAACTGAATTGAAGTGTCATACTCATGAGCGTACCGAGAAGGCTCACAGATGTTGGGTACTATGTAGATGGGCCGCAGGCTTCAAATGGGGCCTGAATCCCAGAAGCCACACACATGTTGGGTACTACGTAGACGGGCCGTATGCTTCAAATTGGGCCTGAATCCATGGATAGTGCACTGACTCCTCAAAAGCGTGATTAAACCATTACTTATTTACACCGCAGTAGTTTGGAGCACTGTGATGAAGAAAAAGTGCAACATAAGGCTTAAACAAGAGGATGAGAGAACACGTTGTCTTGGCATAGGAGGGACGATCAGTACCGATCCAGGACACTGGAGGGGGTGATGCTGATCGGTCTAGTGTCCGGCCCATTACAATCAAATTAAGTTTGAGGCAGCCACTGCAGCTATGAGAATAAAAGCGATGGGAGAATGGATAGTTGATAGAAGCAGGTCATACCATTGCGTTATAATCAAGGCGACAATAGGAAATTCGGAAAGAATGTTTGAGGTATCCTTTCGGATAGCTGAGACCACCCTTAAGGTCGAGTGCGAGACATTGCTGCCATAGGCACAGTCTTGGAATGACGGAACTCAGATATTGCCATCTGGAAGATCACATTACACAAATAGATCAAAGCTAAAGGACAAATTGGACCTGGCGTTTGGTGTTTTGACTGCCTGACCATAATACGGTCCTGCACGGGAAAGCTGTGAGCACCACACAGGCTGGAACATTCTATCTGTGTGGTGTTCATTGCTGTCGCGAGAAGCTTAGCTGCAAGCCACTGGGCGAGTCCACAGGTTGCGGATAGTGGAATGCTCCATACGGAGTAGCTGCAATGGTAGTCGCTGACAATCAGCGGGAAAGTCTCAGTAAGAGGTCGAGCGGCACCGGCTCTTGCACATATACTGGGTGCCTATGATGCTTGATATGACAAGACGAGTTATTGGAGCATTTAAATAACCAATGGTCCTCCTGTTCCCGCGGCGATCGGTCCTTTGGACCGGAACGAGCTTGACCAGGATCGCTATCTCCACATGCAATGTGGCTACAATAACAATTGCACTGCTGGCAGATACCCTGTCGATCACGGAATGCGTGAGGTGGTGTGATACTAACGCTAGGACGTCGAGTGTGAACATCTTTCAGACAGTAACAATAACAAACACGAAAGAAAGATCATGAACAGTCTGGGAATGTAAGAAGGAAATTTACGCACTCTCTGAGGATGGCACGATCCACATCTTTCAGTTGCCGCCCATATCGTAATACGGGGGGAATGAAAAGCAGGCGATTTGACCCGAAGTCCTTCGGGGCGATGCAGCCCGAGTGTTAAGCACGGTGGCTACGAACGACCATGTAACAATGCGGAACGAATAGCGAAACGGTCGGTAGAACAAATACAATCCTCTGCGGTGATCCGGTTTGTGAGATCCGGAAGAAGACGGAGTTCAGTAAAGCTTTCGGCGTCATAACGAGCAACAAAAGACTAAGAGCTCACTTATGCATAACAGGTGCGGCAAATGACAGCATCTGTAGAGCATGTGGGGAAGATTGTGAGAAGGGCCCAACACAACTCACTGTCCCAAATTTTTGGCGTTAGCGAATAATAAATGCGCTTTTTATGGCCCCAAAACCTTAAATCGAGAGATCGGTCTATATGACAGCTATATTCAAATCTGGACCGATCTAAGCCAACTTGAAGAAGAATGTCGAAGGGCCCAACACATCTCACTGTCCCAAATTTTGGCGATATCGGGCAATAAATGCGCTTTTTATGGGCCCAAAACTTTAAATCTAAAGATCGGTCTATATGGCAGCTATATTCAAATTTGGACCAATATGGGCCAAATTGAAGACGAAGTACGTTCCAAATCGGTCTTTAACCTCATGCGGCTTCTATATAAATCGATCTCTCGATTTTCCTTGTTTGATTCCTGGAAGCTGTCACATTTTTGCCTGGTTTGGCAGAAATTTGGTACGTAGAGCAAATGTATGAACTTCCTCTAATTTTATTTCTTGACAATTTCACGCGGATACCATGGTGGTGGGTTTCAAAGACTCGGCCCTTTGGTACTGAACACTTTTTTACTGGTTAACTGTCATACACTCCATCATGTAACGTTTGTAATTGGCTATTCAAAATATTGATTTGAGACCTACAAATTTGAATATATACATGATCGTCTTAACAATCGCAGCCAATTTAGCCATGTAGGGTAGTCTGTCTGTTTGCTCGTCTGTGCGTCTCTTTGTCTGTCTATTATCTGTTAGTCCAGTCTTTCAGCCCACCTGTTGTCTGTCTGTCTGTTGTCCGTCTTCTATCTTTTCGCCTGTTCCACCCTCCTTCTGTCCTTCTCATATAAATCGATTTTCCGACTTAAGCCTCTAGAGGGCATAATTATTCCCAGATTTTTCTGAAATCTTGCAAGTAATGTTTCGTTCACATTCAGTCATTTTTAGCAAATGTTTCCTTATAAGGTAAATTTGCCATTGTGCTTCTGTAGTTATTTATTTTCCTTTCTGATCAAACTTAAATCAAAAGTCTTCATCTTATGATTTGTCCAAAGAATATTAGAAATTTTTTATCTCTGGCTGTAAGAAAATTTTTTAGGCTTCTTCCTCAATTGCGTTGTTGCAAAGCAAGCCAGAATTTAATCTGTGTTATACCACGTGTTACTCTTAGCACAAAGTTTGCCTTTAAAATGCCTAATTTTTAAATTGTTTCCTGACTAACTTTTTCAATTGAATGTTAATGTTGTTGTGCTCTTTGTTGTTGCCACTGTTTGGCTGAAAAAGTTTCCTAAAATGTCACATTGGCGTTGAAGCGGAAAATTTCCATTTGTCACCGCAAAAGGAGAATAGACATTAAAGCCCCCCCAAAAAAAAAAAAAGTATTTGCCGCAAGACGTTGACCTAAAAGTGTTTTGCCTCTTTAAAAATGAATGAATTTTGAGGTTTCGTTTGTACTTTTCAAACATGCAAATGATTTTTGTGACACAAAACCACATAAAATTGTGTTGTCAAACAGTGGCGTCTGGGGAGAAGAGGGTTCTAAAATGCACTCAAAAAAATTTAGATGCAATTTTTAAGTAATTCTGAAGAAAATTTTAATGAATTTTGTATAAAAATAAATTTTCAATTAAATATTTCAAAACCCCCCCTCCCCACCCCTAAAAAAATAATTTCTACGCCTTTATTTATAACAGACCTCAGCTTCCATCACAAATTGTGATAACTTTTGTTATACCACTACAAAAATGACTAGCTGACAAAACAGTTTGCTTTGATATCACAGATATGCATATATTAAAATGTGTGTGTGTGTGTGTGAGTGTGTTTGTGTGATTTTATTTCCTCAAAATATCGTCGGAGTCACCTGCTTGTTGTTGTCTAAATGTGTGTATGTTATATAAAAAGCAACCCTATAGCAATTCATTGCCTGCTACCATTTGCATTTAGAATATCCAATAGAGGCACTGCTCTCTCATACACACACACCCACACACACGCGTCATGAGAATGAATTGCATGTTACATACTTTTAGGGTTTTTTTTTTCAGTAAACATACGTTTTAAAAATTCCATAACAATTGAAAGGAAATTCAACCCTTTGGCCTTTATGCGCCAGGAAAAGTCATTGTTGGCAAAATACATCAAATATGCTATGGGCATAGGGTAAATGAATTGACTTTAGGAATTTCCTTGAATTTAAATTTTTAAAATCGAATTTCAAAATTGAGGTTTTAAAAAAACTAAGTTGTAAGCAAAGATTTAATCCTTCGGTTTTTATACCCACCACAATAGGATGAGGGTATACCAATCTAGTCATTCCGTTTGTAACTTCTCGAAATATTAGTCTAAGATCCCATAAAGTATATATATATTCTTGATCGTCTCGACATTCTGAGTCGATCTAGCCATGTTTGTCCGTCCGTCCGTCTGTCGAACTCACGATAGCGGTCGAAGGCGTAAAGCTAGCCATATGAAATTTCGAACAGGTACTTACTATTAAAGTAGGTCATTGTGGATTGCAAATGGGCCATATCGGTTAAGATTTTGATATAGCTCCCATATAAACCGATCACCAATTTTGACTTCTTGAGCCACTGGAAGCCGCAATTTTTGTCCGATTTGGCTGAAATTTTGCATAAGGTGTTCCGTTATGACTGACAACAATTGTGCCAAGTATGGTCCGCATCGGTCTATAACCTGATATAGCTCCCATATAAACCGTTCACCCGATTTGACTTCTTGAGCCCCTACAAGTTGCAACTTTTGTCCGATTTGTCTGAAAATTCGCATGAAGTGTTCTGTTATGACTACCAACAGTAATTTGTTAACCGATTCTGTTGAAATTTGGCAGAAAGGATTTTCTTATGACTCTCAATATTACTGGTGAATTTTATTGAAATCGGTTCATGTTTGGATATAGCTGTCATATATATGTTCGTCCGATTCGCAGTAATACGGCAATAAAATGGTAATTTGTTAACCGATTCTGTTGAAATTTGGCAGGAAGGATTTTCTTATAACTCTCGATATCACTGATGAATTTTATAGAAATCGGTGCAGATTTAGATATAGCTCTCATATATATATATATATCGCCCGATTTTCACTCCTAGACCCTCTGCAAGCACATTTATTGACCAATTTTCCCAAAATTTTGTACAATGCTTTCCTCGCCGACTTCCACAATATCAATAAAGTTTGACCGAAATCGGTTCAGATTTTGATATAGCTCTCATCCATATGTTCGTCACATTTTGGGTAATTTTTTGTCATTTATCAACCGTAGTTATTAAATTTTGAACATATTTGCTTTGCACGAAATTTGATACAGTAATTTTAATAACCTATCTGAATACATCCGGCGAGGTCCATCATAATTGGTTCAGAATTTTTGTATTTATAGGATAGGTGTAGTGTATAATAAAGTCGGCACCGCCCCACATTTTTCTTTCTTTACTGTTTTTTTTATGTTTTATAGTAATTTTAAAAATGTCAAATACATAGACCCACCTGTTTGGTGTTGAGTGAAGAGTTAGTGTTTCACTTATAGTTGAAACTGTTCCAAATAGTGGTTGCCGACAACTTTTTGTGACAGATGATTCCCAAACATTTTTGTACAAATACAGGACAATTGTGGTTTCGTCATATACAGGACATAATTAAGGATAAGATAAGGCTAGGTTAGAAAGAGGGTGCGGATATTAATCCGCCCATGCCACTATGAACATACACCTAAGTCAGTAATCGGTTTGTTGTACGCTCTAAATACTTAAAAAGTACAATCGAAAAACTAAATCCTTATCCTTAATTGTTTTCCATGCCACGCCCTTAAGTTGGTTCATGTCTGGTTTTGTTTCCCCACCTAAGTGCTGGTATATGTTAGCCGCTAAAACCGAGTAATGACATAGGAAATGTTCCAACGTCTCATCATATATCTCGAATGCCCTACACATGCTATCACTCACCGATTTTGCATAAGTGAGCTCAGCAACCGATATTGAGTCACCTGCCACGGCACCGCCCGATCGCTCAATATGAAGATTTTTGCCTGTCCTTGTCTTCCCAATCTTGAAAACGACAACCTTGCTCCCGTAGTACGCCATGCCTTGAGTCTTAGCCAAACTTGTCATGGAGACTTGATCAATGCCCACCACAAGAAAAGTTCCTTCCTCCTTCTCCTCTCTATGGGAGACCTCCCACTTCTCTGCGACAAAACTTGGGTTTTGCTTGCTGCCCCATCCCTTGATGAAGACCGTCGTCTTTGTGAGATGTATGATGCCCATGTTTCACATCAGGCTGAACTTTGCTTCCTCCCGGGGAGCGTGAATACCTCTGACGAGCTTTTTGACGGTATCAATACATTGAGCCGACGCAAAACGCAGCATAAAGATGTACTCTCTCTATACCCGCAACTCATCATTTGTATGGGTGGACCCTCTATAGAGTTGCACACATGTTCGAAAATCCGCTCGTTAACCAGATCCTCCACTTGAGACCGATGATCGGGTAGAATCCTATCAGATGCACTGCCGATATTGATGACTGCATACGAAAGCTCAACTATGTTTTGCTTCCTTGCCACTCTGGGGAAATGGGGACGGCTCCTTAACATTCTCAGTTATCTCTGTGGCCTCTTTTTGGAAGTAACAGTCCTCCATGATGATTCAGGGTCCGTGCGCGCTTATTTCGTTCCTTTTCCGACTTTGCCTCCCTCATGCAGGACACTGTCTGAAGTTTCCTTTTCGGGGGTGCTGGCTTGGTTTTCCCAGAGTACTTGAAAGCGGTGAGCTCTTTTTCTTCTTCAGCGTTTTAGCAGTATTATGCTCTTCTCTTTCCAGCTTCCGTAAAAATGCTTGGAATGTCAGTTCTAACCCTTCGCTCGATTGCGCTGCCAGTGCATACTCTTCTGTCTCCTTCATAGTGCCTCGGATCGCTTTCTCGGCAGGCTTGTGGGTTTAGCAAAGCCATCACTCACTTTGGCCGTCATCCCGCTGCCCACATCTCTCGATTCAGCTGCGATGACTGTTTTATTGACACTTACGTTATCTGAATTCGAATCGGAAAAGGCTGGGGACGAACTGTGCATCCCTCTGATTTATTCGTCTCTTCCTGATTTGTTAGTCTGACGACTAGTGACGACTGTTAGTCTGAAGTATTGCTCTCGATTACAGGTGCCAAGGCACCAACTGAAGATAAGTGGGAATATTGGAAATTTTTAAATATTTATGACATTTTTGAGCTTTTTCAATTTTTTACCATTCGAAAACAGCAGTAAATGTTTGCTGTTTATGTGACAAATTACTGCTTTCCCATTTTCAGCATACTTTCTGCTGTTGCAAATGCAAATTTTGCCCATGAACATTCCACTAAGGAACAGGGGCAAACTTCTCACATATCAATGACTGCAGTCCGATTTAAGTTGAAGCTCAATGATAAGGGGTACCCCTTTTTATAGCCGAGTCCGAACGGCATGCCGCAGTGCGATAGCTCTTTGGGGAGAAGTTTTACATGACATAGTACCTAACAAATGTTGCCAGCATTAGAAGAGGAAAACCATCACTGAAAATTTTTTCTGATGGTCTTGCCAGGATTCGAAAGCGTCCAGCGTCGTTTTTTTCTTCGTTTTTTTCTAAATTCGATTAAAAACCTGTTAAATTCATTAAATTCATTTCTTTAACCAATCTATCACAACATTTTCATTCAAAAATCATACTCGCATAGAGACTTCATATTGAAATTTGTAATTTTACCTCAAGCTAATTAAAACTTTTCGTACTATGGAATATCCTGGAGTATTACTTTTCATAGCAGCTGCAGTTGCATTGCGAGTCGTCGTGGTGACCCTCAATTAAAACGTAGCTAAAGTTTATGTTCAAATCCACTCATATCAAGTTCTTGAAATTATAAATTAACTGAATTTGAATGGAAAGTTCGAAACATTTGCATACATCTGAGCATATGCATGGCAATTGGGCGATAATGATGTTGAAATTGATTATTAGTTATCTAATAACCTCGGAGAAGTGCAGAAAAAACTAAAGGATCAATGGCAATGGGTTATAATACATAAGGATGAATTTTCGATAAATTTTATGGTAAATTAAAATAAAATTCTTTGCAAATCTTATCTTCTTCTTCTATCTATTAGCTCTTATTTATAAAAATCAATTTGTATTTGTTTGTCGGTTTGTTTGTATGTTTGTGTGTTCCTTATAGACTCAGAAACGACTGAACCGATTTTCTTGAAATATTCACAGATGGTGCATAATGACCCCGTGGGTACTACATTTTTTGATATCCGAAGGACTGGGGGGGCGGACCCTCCCCTTTACCCTAATTTTCAGAAATGGAGATGGGTGGTGCGATTTTAGCGAAATTTTGTGTGCTCTCATATAGTACCCTGAAAACAAAAATTTGGCATTCAAATTTCGGATGGGGTACTTACGGGGGGCTGCCCCACCCTAAAACCTACCAAACATATATTGGACCAATCACGACAATATGGGACTCAAATGAAAGGTATTTAGGATAAGAAAACGTATATGATATCCGATTGTCGGACCAAGTGCTAGGGGGACCACCCCTAGCCCCAAAACACCCAAAAATCGGACATATTTACCGACCATGGCAATATGGGACTCAAATGAAAGGTATTTGTGAGTAGAATACGAACCTGATATCCAAATCTGGACCTATCTGGGCCAAATTGAAAAAGGATGTTGAAGTTTCAGCTTTCAGCACAAAATCTCTATTTTTAAAATCTGTGGCTTGATTTCAACAGACAGATGGACGGACAGACATACAGACAGACGGACATGGCTGGATCGTCTTAGATTTTAATGCTGATAAAGAAGAGGATAAATATCCGTATTTCGGAATAGGTACCTATTAATGCAATTAGCTAAAAGTAACAGCTGATAACTGACAGAAGAAAGAATGCAATCGCAGAGTCACAAGCTGTGAAAAAATTTGTCAACGCCGACTATATGAAAAATCCACAATTACTTGTTGGGCAACCCAATATATACTTTATAGGGTCGTAAATGGATATTTCGATGTGTTGCAAATGGAATGACAAAATAATGTGCCCCCATCCTTCGGTGGTGGGTATAAAAACTTTGTGAAAATTTGTAAAATTTTTAGCATGAACGTGCTAAGTTCGACCTGGCCGAATCTTATACGCCCTCCACCATGGATCGCATTTGTCGAGCTCTTGCCACGGTATCTCTTTTTAGGCAAACTAAGGATAAAGGTAAAGAATTGCTTTGTTATTGGAACAATATCAAGTTATGGTTCATTTCGGACCATAATTGCACTGAATGTTGAAGACCGTAGTAGAAGTCATTGTGTAAAATTTCAGCCAAATCTAGTAAGAATTGTGCATTTTAGGGGCTGAAGAAGTAAATTTGGCAGATCGGGGTATAGCGGAGTTGCATTAGGCTATAAACGGATTCCTGCCATTTTCGACACGTATGTTAAAGGTGTACAAAATTTCAGCTAAATCGGATAATAATTGCGCCCTCTAGAGGCTCAAGAAGTCAAGATCCCAGATCGGTTTATATGGCAGTTATATCAGGTTATCAACCGATTTGAACCATACTCAACACAGTTGTTGGAAGTCATAACAACACACCTCATGCAAAATTTCAGCCAAATTGGATGAGAATTGCGCCCTCCAGCGGCTCAAGAAGTCAAGATCCCAGATCGGTTTACATGGCAGCTATATCAGGTTATCAACCGATTTAAACCGTACTTCGCACAGTTGTTGGAAGTCGTAATAAAACACCTTATGCAAAATTTCAGCCAAATCGGATAAGAATTGCGCCTTCTATAGGCTCAAGAAGTCAAGATCCCAGATCGGTTTATATGGCAGCTATATCAGGTTATCAACCGATTTGAACCATACTAAGCACAGTTGTTGGAAGTCAAAACAAAACACGTGGTGCAAAATTTCAGTCAAATCGGATAGGAATTGCTCCCTGTAGAGGCTCAAGAAGTCAAGACCCCCGATCGGTTTATATAGCAGCTATATCAGGTTATGAATCGATTTGAACCATACTCAGCACAGTTGTTGAAAGTCATAAAAAAACATCTTGTGCAAAATTTCAGCCAAATCTGATAAGAATTGTGCCCTCTAGCGGCTCAAGAAGTCAAGACCCCAGATCGGTTTATATAGCAGCTATATCAGGTTATCGACCGATTTGAACCATACTCAGCACAGTTGTTGGAAGTCATAACAAAACACCTCATGCAAAATTTCAGCCAAATCGGAAAAGAATTGTGCCCTCTAGCGGCTCAAGAAATCAAGATCCCACATCGGTTTATATTGCAGCTATATAAAACATGGACCGATTTGGCCCATTTGCATTCCCAACCGACCTACACTAATAAGAAGTATTTGTGCAAAACTTCAAGGGGCTAGCTTTACTCCTTTGAAAGTTAGCGTGCTTTCGACAGACGGACATGGCTAGATCGACATATTGGGTTGCCCAAAAAGTAATTGCGGATTTTTCATATAGTCGGCATTGACAAATTTTTTCACAGTTTGTGACTCTGTAATTGCATTCTTTCTTCTGTCAGTTATCAGCTGTTACTTTTAGCTTGCTTTAGAAAAAAATTGTAAAAAAAGTATTTTTGATTAAAGTTCATTCTAAGTTTTAATAAAAATGCATTTATTTTCTTTTAAAAAATCCGTAATTACTTTTTGGGCAACCCATAGTATACACCCATCCTATGGTGGGGGTGTAAAAATCCATTAATAATTCATTGCATCATAACATTTCCCCAAATATATGATTTTTCCATAAAAAATATTCGTTTATATGTTTCAAATTATATTTTCCACTATTTAAAGCTTTAAATAATGCTCCCCTTTCCTTTTTCTCTCATGGTTAAATGTATCTTTTATATCATCATTACATTAACAGTTTGTGGGTGTCAATTCGCACCAAGGGTCGTTTTTATTAAAATGGTGTGCTTATCGTTGTGCTCTAACACAAATACAGACTTTGTCATTACAAACTTTTCCCATTTGTTATGCCACTACTTCCATCACACACGCATACGCACACACACACACACACATACATACGTACACACGCACACAAATTATCAAGATGTTATGTTTGCTAACACTTGTTTCCGGTGACATTTGAAAAGTTTTAATTTAAGCAAAAAGCAAAAAAAAAAAAGGAAAATCACCAAAATAAATAAACAAAACAAAATAGAGAAAATTTATATTGAATTGCTTTTGGTATCAATAGCAGTCAAAGTTCATCGGTCTTTATCTGACAACTTGTCTGCGTGATGTTTTTTGTTTTGTTTGTCTGCAAAAAAAAAAAATGTTCTCGAAATTGATACTGCAAAAACTTTGATTAACAAAAAAGTGAAAGCTGAAAATTGTGTACCGTTGTTTGTAAAATTGAAATTTGTTTGAGACGAACATTGGAACTTTTTATTAAAAAACTACGTTCAGCTAAGCTAATTGTAGAGAACACTGACTAAAATTAAATGGTGCCACATTTTTAATATAAGAGAGGTATTCTTCGTTGCCGAATGCCTTGTTTCAGAGGAGTGTATATGTTTTTAAGCAGATTCCTTGCGAGGTAGGCGCTCCTTTTGGACTTTCTTTCCAAAACAAAAAACTTAAAATTTAAAATCAATATTATTTTAGAATTTATTGGGTTGCCCAAAAAGTAATTGCGGATTTTTTAAAAGAAAGTAAATGCATTTTTAATAAAACTTAGAATGAACTTTAATCAAATATACTTTTTTTACACCTTTTTTCTAAAGCAAGCTAAAAGTAACAGCTGATAACTGACAGAAGAAAGAATGCAATTACAGAGTCATAAGCTGTGAAAAATTTTGTCAACGCCGACTATATGAAAAATTCGCAATTACTTTTTAGGCAACCCCATATTATTAACAATTAAAAAAAAAATTAACGCTATCATCCCTCGTGTTTTTGGCATAAATAAATAAACCCCTAAAAAATATCATTCAGCTGACACTGTCATATATTTTTCACTGCCTTCAACAGCAGAACTCGAGAATATGATTCATGATGATTTTCCATTTGTCCCCACATAGCCACCTTATCTCCCATTCTAATTGATTGGCTGATAATTTTAAAATATTTTGTCAAAAAAAAAAATCCAACAAAATTAACATAAAATTTCCATTTCAATCGTAGGCCAGATTGGTGTTAATAATCTTTGCTTCTTTTGTTGTTGGCATATTTGTAGAAAAGGTTTCGCAGGCGAGAAAACTTCCCCGAGACATGGGCAAGCATTGAAATTGTAAGCAAACAGCAACAAAAAAATATGCCTCAATCATATGCCAAAAGGGGGGAAGACTAATAACGGTGTTGATGATGTCCATCTATCATGTACAAATATTTTGATAAACCTCGTTCCCTACACTATTCAGCACGAATACAAAAATAAGCAAGGAAAATATTTTAGACAGAGTTTTACAAACTGTTCTATATGCACATTTTTATACTCTCCACCATAGGATGAGGGGTATACAAATTTCGTCATTCCGTTTGAAATATGCGCCTAGGACCCACTAAAGTACATATATTCTTGATCGTCATTTTATGTACCCATTTGTGAACATTTGTTCCATTAGCCGAACGTGCAATAGTGCTCCAAGCGCCTTGATCTTCTGTGCTCATTCTAAAATCTCTGACCACAAGCCCAGTCTAGGACATGTCTCACTATATTATCGCGCAGTCGCCGTAGGATATGACCCATCCAAGTCAATTTTTTTCTCCGGATTTCAAGAGGCGAAGTGGTTATTCTTATTAATGTTCTTTTTCTTCTTTATTTTATTTTGGTAGAATCATTTAAAGCCTGTATAAACAGATTCGTCAAAGTCAAAAGACCTAATAACTCATCAGAAATAAATACTAAAAGCCGTCTAAAGAGATCAATATAGATCTGTTAAAGAAGCCCAGACGATCGAAAGGCAACCGTTCGACATCGACAAACAGGTTATTAGTTTCCATAAATCGTTTTTATATCCACCACCATAGGATAGGGGGTATATTCATTTTTTCATTCCGTTTGCAACATATCGAAATATTCATTTCCGACCCTACAAAGTATACGAGGGTTGACTTTTATATTTCGGGATTGGACAATCCTTGTGTTGCAATCTGCCAACTGACAGCTCTATCGTAAAGCTTGATATTTTCTAGGTTATACGTACTCAGAACGTTTTGACATACGAGCGCTATTTTTGTTGTTTACAGTAACTTTAAAGGTTTAACTCGCCCAAAAAATGGAATTAAATCGTGAAAATTTTCGTGCGATATTTTTTACAACTTTCGACGTGGATTAGCTCAACGACAGTGCATCGATGAACTTAATTTCATTTTTGATAATGAAGCTCCATCAAGGACCAGTGTTTATTGATGGTATGGTGAATTCAACCGAGGTCGTAGTTCACTCCAAGACGAATTTCGTAAAGGTTGTCCAAAATCAGTTGTTGTTCCAAAAACCAATGATGCTGTGTGCCAACTGATATTGCAAGATTGTCAAGTGACCTATTGCGAGATTGAGACAACTTTAGGCATTAGTGGGACCAGCATACATTCAATATTGCATGAACATTTTACCATTAAAAAATTTTCTTCGCATTGGATCCCACACAATTTGTCAATCGCTCAAAACAAGGCTCGTGTCGATTGGTCGAAAGAAATGCTCCAAAAAGACGAACGCAATGCGTCGAAACAAGTCTATGACATCGTGACAGGTGATGAGTCGTGGATCAGCAGTCGACTGTATGGATGTGTCAAGATGAGCCAAATCCAACAAAAGTTGCTCGCGCACAAAGAACTTCCAAGCAAATGATCGCCTGTTTTACCACTAGAACAACGCAGGACAATCAATTCTGAGGGGGCTGCCCCACCCTAAAACCTACCAAACATATACTAAGACCAATCCCGACAATATGGGACTCAAATGAAAGGTAATTAAAATTAGAAAACTTATCTGATATCCAACTGTCGGACCAAGTGTTAGGGGGACCACCCCAACCCCCAAAAACACCCCTAAATCGAACATATGTACCGACCCTGGCAATATAGGACTCAACTGAAAGATATTTGCGAGTAGAATACGGATCTGATATCCAAATGTGGGACCACGTTTCTGGGGGTCCACCCCTTCTCCAAAACACCCCCCAAACAGGACTTATTTACTGACCATGGCAATATGGGACTAAAATGAAAGGTATTTGAATGGAGAATTCGAATATGATATCCAAATATGGGACCAAGTGTTTAAGGGGCCGGCTCTCCCCAAAACCATCCCCCAAAGGGGACAAATTTAAGACCATAGCAATATGGGGCTCAAATGAAAGGTCTTTGGGAGTAACACACGAATCTGTTTTCAATATTCGGGAAAAGTGTCTATGGGGCCACCCGACCCCACAACACCACCCAAATAGGAAGTATTTGTTGACTATTGCAATATGAGGCTCAAATAAAAGGGTTTTGAGAGTAGAACACACACCTCCAAGCAGGTCATGTTTGCCGACTATGGAAATATGGGGCTCAAATTAAAGGTGTTTGGGAGTAGACCACGAATCTGATATCAACATTAGGGACCAATTGTCTAGGGGACGTCCCACCACCCCCAACAACCCCCAATAGGACGTATTTGCTCACCAAGACAATTTTGGTCTTAAAGAGGGTGGGACTAAATATTCATAGTTTTTTTTTAGGGCCAATACCCCAAACCCCAAACCGGACAAATGAGATTAGGAAACGAATTTGATATCCAATTTTGAGGCCAAAGTGCAATATGGGGTTCAAATAAATGATATATAGATATTGGGTTGCCCAAAAAGTAATTGCGGATTTTTTTAAAAGAAAGTAAATGCATTTTGAATAAAACTTAGAATGAACTTTAATCAAATATACTTTTTTACACTTTTTTTCTAAAGCAAGCTAAAAGTAACAGCTGATAACTGACAGAAGAAAGAATGCAATTACAGAGTCACAAGCTGTGAAAAAATTTGTCAACGCCGACTATATGAAAAATCCGCAATTACTTTTTGGGCAAACCAATATATGCGAGGTGGTGGGTATCCAAAGTTCCGAACTTAATACCTTTTTACTTGTTCCACTTGAAAAAGTCTTTGAAAGAACTTGACCAATGCCATCCATGGTGGAGGGTATATAAGATTCGACCCGGCCGAACTTGGCACGCTTTTACTTGTTTGCTACTACTGTTTGGTCAAAGGCCAAATTTAGGGAAAAATTTTTATTGTAAAGATATGTTAGGGGAAAAATAAAAAAAGAATAACGATTGATTATTTTTCAATGGCTTTCAGTCCAAATAAAATTTTTTAAATGCTAATCAAAAATTTTTAAACATTTTTGCCTAAAAATTTTCCTTTAAATATTAAAGCCTCATTCCAGCATTTAAATACAAAAGGGATTTTCATTGGATTACCGTTTCCTTCATTGTAACTCTGTCCTACTTCCATACTTTTCCCTAATAATTAATTAAACATTTCTTCACTTACCACTCCACTTAATGCCATTGGGAAGTTGCTCAAGTGAAAGAAAACAATTAAAAATTTCAATATCCCAAACAGATGTGTTTTTCGAAAACAAGAGAATTCAATTTAGCCGAAGACAACAAAAAATGTAAACAACATCAACAACAACAACAACATTGCTCTTATGTATTGTAATTACAAAATTCTAGCAAACGACAACACTTACCTGTCGAGACAATAACGAATTGGTTTGACCAAAGAAGACAACAATAAAATATTGAATTTTAATGAAGTTGTCGACTGTCATGGTAATGACAAGAAAATGACAATTGTATGGAAAATTAATTGGCAAAACAATAGCTTAAAACACTAGGAAAAGAGGTATTTAACCCATTTACGACGAATGGGTATAGGGCTGTTTCAGTAAAACTATAGCTCGAGTTAGGAAAAAGGAATGCTAAGGAAATTTGGAATGGCGTAAGTAGATTGGATTATTTAAGGTCATTATTTAAGGTCATGTTTTGAGGGAAAATAGGCTTGTCGAAAGTCGTTAATTTCTTATATCCAAAAAAATCACACACAAAATTTTCTAAAAATTTTTAGGAGATTTCTGGAATTCGTTTTAGTACCTTGTAGCATTTGATGGTTTTTTTATATAGAATTAGGTGAAGCGGGCCTTCTTTTACTTTATGTGGAACAAAATTATCCTTGGAATATTTATTTTCGACAATTGAAGAGCTTTGAATGAAGTACCATGCTACGAAAATAGTATTGGGTTGCCCAAAAAGTAATTGCGGATTTTTTAAAAGAAGGTAAATGCATTTTTAATAAAACCTAGAATGAACTTTAATCAAATTTTTACACTTTTTTTTAAAGCAAGCTAAAAGTAACAGCTGATAACTGACAGAAGAAAGAATGCAATTACACAGTCACAAGCTGTGAAAAAAATTTATTAACGCCGACTATATGAAAAATCCGCAATTACTTTTTGGGCAACCCAATATAAACCCATCTTGGACCTTGAATTCTTGAGCCAATAAAGCGCGCAAATCTCATCCGATTTGGCTAAAATTTAACATGAGGTGTTTTCTTATGACTTTCAATAACTGTGCTAAGTATGGCGCAAATCAGTACATAACCTGATATAGCTGTCATATAAACCGGTCTCCCGATTATGCTTATTGCGCCTTCAGAGGAGGCGCAATTCTTATCCGATTCCGCTGAAACTTTGTTCGACGACTTCTCTTACCACTTTCATTGCAAATTGCAAATTTTGCCCCTGAACATTCCACTAGGGAACAGGGGCAAACTTTTCACATATCAATGAGTGCAGTCCGACTCAAGTTTAGCTCAATGATAAGGGACCTTCTTTTTATAGCCGTGTCCGAACGGCGTGCCGCAGTGCGACACCTCTTTGGAGAGAAGTTTTACATGGCATAGTATCTCACAAATGTTGCCAGCATTAGGAGGGGAAAATCACCACTGTAAATTTTTTCTGATGATTCTCGCCAGGATACGAACCCAGGCGTTCAGCGTCTTAGACGGACATGCTAACCTCTGCGCTACGGTGACCACGTGCCAAATATGGTCTGAATTTGTTCATAACCTGATGTAACTGCCTTAAAAATCGATCCACCGATTTTACTTCTTGATCCCCTAAAGGGCACAGTTCTTATCAGGTTTGGCTAAAATTTTGTACAATGACTTCTACTATCGTCTAGAAACCATGTATGGTCTGAATCGTTGCATGGCCTTATATGGCCCGAATAGCATGGCAATTTTGATGCATTACCCTTTGTTTGCCTATAGAGAGATACCTTGCCAAGAGATACCATTCCATGGTGATACCCTTCACCATGGAACGTCATAAAATTCGCCCCGGCCGAACTTAACAAGGTTTTACTTTTTTCTATTTGCATTTTTTTTGGTTTTATTTCGTTGTATGGGTTGCCCAAAAAGTAATTGCGGATTTTTTAAAATAAAGTAAATACATTTTTAATAAAACTTAGAATGAACTTTAATCAAATATAATTTTTTTACACTTTTTTCTAAAGCAAGCTAAAAGTAACAGCTGATAACTGCCAGAAGAAAGAATGCAATTACAGAGTCACAACCTGTAAAAAAATTTGTCAACGCCGACTATATGAAAAATCCGCAATTACTTTTTGGGCAACCCAATATTTTATTTTATTTTCTTTATTTCATTATAATTTTTTTTTGCTTTTTTATGATCTTTTTTATTTGAATTTTTTTCACTCAATTCCTGTCTAATCCACAACGTTTTATTGGCATGTGAATTAATTTGTCCATAACAGCAAAAAGAATGGCCAAATAAACATCAGCTTAAGCCCAACAGCAACTCGAAGTTCATAAAAACAACCACAAAGCAAATGTCACACAAAAACAAGCCTTTTGTGACTAGATTAACCCCTTGAAAATCAATATTCAATAACATTGACAAGGCAACACTGCATTTGAAGTGGCTTTTGATTTGAGTGTTCTCATCACTGAGCAACCGGCTTGGTTGTGGTACTCGACGATTTGTAGAGAGAGAGAGAGAGAGAGAGAGAGAGCAAAAAACTTTAGCCCTTATGTTTTGGAATATATTGGAGTGGATAAAGTTTTTTGGTATTTTTTTTTATGCATTCATAAGTAGTTGCTGGTTTCCAGAACTAAAGACTAAAGTTGGGATCAACTACATTATCCCTGAATTATATATTCTGACTACTGTAGCACAAGGAGCTACATCGAAACAACTACAACAACCATAACAATAAATATTTGGAAACATTTTTTGTTGTTGTTATTATTGTCCAGTACAAAGTTGTTGGCATAAGTTTGAGCAGAGCGACAAAATTCGTTAAGAGGATTAGAATGACCATGAAGTACAAATAAACAAGTGGCGCTTTATTCTCTCTCTCTCTCTCTCTCTCTCTCTGTCGTTACCCTGTTGTTTTCTGGGGCCAAAGGTGCCAAAGGGGAAAACAATTTGAAAGTTGTCTTGTAACCTTGGTTTTGGATTATTGGTTTTGTCTTTGCAATGCTTATTACTTACCGGCAACTTATTTGCTTATTTATAATCATTCCGGTCGTTTTGAGTTCATTTTGGCAAAGTTTTTGTTTTATTTATTGTGGGTCTTACTTATGGGACATTATCATTTGGGTGTTTTTTTTTTGTATGTAGCGGATACAAATTCAATTTTTGCAAGTTTTGCCGGGGAACAAAGTTTGGCTGGAATTATGTTATGAGCAATTAACACAAAATTATGCCAACACCTCAATAAAAACTTTGTCTGGATTGTCAAAAGCCATTAATATGAGAAAAAGGATTAATGTGGTTGAAGGAATCAATTAAGAAATTTTGCTCACCACTTATACTAATCCTAATCATTTCATTTGAAGAGCCCTATGATCTTAGACCACATTAAGTATTGTAAAAGTCGAGTGCGAGGCACTGCTGCCAGTGGCACAGGCTTAGATTGATGGAACCCCGGCATTGCCATCCGGAAGATCATGTTACACGGATGGATCAAAGCTAGAGGCAAGAGTGGTCCTGGGGGTCTGAGATCGGTTTGAGACTGCCTGATCATAAAACGGTCCTGCAGTGCGAGGCACTGCTGCCAGCGGCACAGTCTTGAATCGACGGAACCCTAGCATTGCCATCTGGAAGAACATGTTACAAGGATGAATCAAAGCTAAAGGACAAAGTGGGCCTGGGGGTCTGAGATCTGTTTTAGACTGCCTGATCATAAAACGGTCCTGCAGTGCGAGGCACTGCTGCCAGCGGCACAGGCTTAGATTGACGGAAACCTGGCATTGCTATCTGCATGCTCATGTTACACGGATGGATCAAAACTAGAGGACATAGTGGGCCTGGGGGTATACATAGAGAACCCTGGGACTGAGATCTGTTTTAGACTGCCTGATCATAAAACGGTCCTGCAGGCGAAGGTCCGGGCGATCAAGGAATGCATGAGGTGGTGCAGTGCTAACGCGAGGACGTCGAGTGTGAACCTCTTTACCGACAGTAAAGTTGCCATAAGGGCAATAACAACCAGAACGATAGGGTCACGAACAGTCTTGCGGTGTAAAAAGGAGATTAACGTCTTCTCTGAGGATGGCAAAATCCGCATCGTTTGGGTGCCGGTCCATAACGGAGTAAGGGGGAAAGAAAGAGCGGACGATTTGGCCAGAGGACTGCTATCAATAAACCTGGTTAACCCGAAGCCTTTCGGGTCGACGCAGTCCGAGTTAAGGTCGTGGGCGACGAATGCGCATGTAACCCTGTGGAACAGCAAAACGGTCAGTAGAACGGGGAAAATCCTATGGGGAGATCTAGATTCATAAGAAGACAAGGCTATTATTGAAAGCAAGTAACATGGAGGTCAGTATAGCATTCGGTATCATAACGGGACACAAAGGCCTACAACATCAAGTGAAGACAATTTGGGGAACAACAACCAGGACAACCAGGACGGTAAGGTCACGAACAATCTTGCAGTGTAAGAAGAAGATTAACGTCTTCTCTGAGGATGGCAAAATCCGCATCGTTTGGGTGCCAGACCATAACGGAGTAAGGGGGAAAGAAAGAGCGAACGATTTGGCCAGAGAACTGCCGTCAATAAACCTGGTTAACCCGAAGCCTTTCGGGTCGACCCAATCCGAGTTAAGGTAGTGGGCGACGAATGCGCATGTAACCCTGTGGAACAGCAAAACGGTCAGTAGGACGGGGAAAATCCTATGGGGAGATCCAGATCGTGAGAAGACGAGGCTATTACTGAATGCAAGAAAGAAGGAGGTCAGTTGCACAGATATATTACATCGATGTAGATAATTGGGGATTGCAGATGGGCCATATGGGGTCAGATTTCGATTTAGCTCCCATATAAACCAATCTCCAGATTTTACTTCTTCAGGAAGACGCAATTTTCATTCGATTCAGCTGAAATTTTGAACACAGTAATCTGTTATGACTTCCAACAACTATGTCAAGTATGGTTCAAATCGGTCTATAACCTGATATAGCTTCCATATGAACCGATCTCCCCATTTGACTTCTTGAGGCCCTGGAAGCCACAATTTTCGTCCTATTTGGCTGAAATTTTACATTTAGTGGTTTGCTATTACTTCCAACAACTACGTCAAGTACGGTCCAAATCGGTCTATAACATTATAAAGCTCCCATATAAACCGGTCTCCAGATTTGAATTTCTAAGCCCCTGAGAACCGCAATTTTTGTTCGATTTAGCTGAAATTTTGCACATTGTGTTCTGTAGTGACTTCCAACAACTGTGACAAGTACGGACCTATTCGATCTGTAACCTGATATAGCTCCCGTATAAACCGATCTCCCGATTTGATTTCTTGAGCCCCTGGAATTTCATCCCATTTTGCCTGAAATTTTGCACATAGTGTTTTGTTATAACTTCCAACAAGTGTGCCAAGTACGGTCCATTTCGGTCTATAACCAGATATAGCTCCCATATTTTAGCAGAATCCATGGTAATGGGTTCACAATATTCGGCCCGGTTGAACTTAGCATGCCTTTACTTGTTAGTTTTTAGAGTGCACAACAAGCCGATTACTGGTTTAGATGTATGTCTATAGTGGAAAGGGGCGGGTTAACGTCCGCACCCTCTTTTCAATCTAACCTAACTTAAGTATATTTATTCGTGAATATCTAAGTGTTATAACTCGATCTAGTCATGTCCATCCGCTCGTCCGTTTGTCGTTCGTTCATACGTCAGAGCGTCAGTCTATCCTTCACTCCCTTTGTCTGTCCGTCATCTTCCCTTCCACCCATCTGTCCGTACATCCATCTGTACGTCCGTCCATCCATCTATGCGTCCGTCCGTCTATACGTTCGTTCACTTATTCCTGAGTCCGTCTGTCCCTCTGTTCGTCCGTACATCTGCCGGTCCATCCATCTACGCGTCCGCCTATCTACCCGTCCGACCATTTATCTGTGCTTTCGTCTGTCTTCTGTCCCACTGTTCGCTCGTGCCTCTTTCCATCTGTCCTTCCGTTCTAGTCTCCGTCCGTTTCTTTGTCTATCTGTCCGTTCGTTCCTTTGTCCGTCCATCCATCTGTTCGTTCATGCATTTGCCCGTCCGTTCATCCATCTGTTCATCCTTTCGTCTGTTCATCCATCTGACTATCGTTCCATCTGTCCGTTTGTCTATCTATCCGTGCGTTCGGGTGTCATCCGTCCCACTGTCCGTCTGTCTCCATGTTAATCTGTCCGTCTGTCTGTTCGTCCATCAGCTCATCTGTACTCCCGTCCATTATCCTTTCGTCTGTCCGTCCATTTGTCCGTCGATCCATCTGTCCGAGCGTCCATCTGATCGTTCGCCCGTTCATTTGCCCGTCGATCCATATGTCCTTCCTCCCATCTGTCCGTTCGCCTTTCTGCCTGTCCGGACATCTACCCGTCCGTCCATTTGTCTATGCGACCGTCTATCTATCCGTCCATCCTTCTGTGCACCCTTTCGTCTATCCGTCGACCCGTCTGTCCGTCCATCTTCTTCCATTTGTCCCTTCGTCTATCTGCCCATCCGTCCATCTTTTCGTTCGTTGACTCGCCCTTCCATTTATCCATATGTTCATCCTTTCGTCTGTTTGTCCATTTGTCCGTTGATACATCAGTCTGTCCGTCTATCTGCCCGTCCTTCCATCTGTCCGTCCGTTCATCTGTCCGTTCGTCCATCTGTTCACCTTTTCGTTGGTTCGTAAATTTGTCCGTCCATCCATCTTTCCGTCCGTCCATTATCCGGTTCATCCCCTTGTCGGTCCATCATTTCATTTGTACTTCCGTCCATATCTCCATTCGCTCGTCCATCCATCTGTCCTTTTATCCATCTGCCCGTCCGTCCCTCTGTCCGTCCGTCCATCTGTCCGTTCGTCCATCTGTCTATTCGTCCATACGCCCTGACGGATGGGCGTATGGGCGAGCGGTAAGATGGACGAACGGACAGATGGACGGACGGGCAGATGGATAAAAGGACAGATGGATGGACGAGCGGATGGAGATATGGACGGAAGTACAAATGAAATGATGGACCGACAAGGGGATGAACCATGCTTTCGTTTGTTCGTAAATTTGTCCGTCCAACCATATATCCGTCCGTCCATCTGTGAATCCGTTCATCTGTACGTTTGTCCATCTGTTCATACTTTCGTCTGTTTCGTCCGTCCGTCCATCGATCTATCCGTACGTCTATCTGTCTGTTCGACCATTCGCCCGTCCCTCCATCTGTCCATCCGTCCATCTGTTCGTTGGTCCATATGTTCATTCTTTTTGTCTGTTCCGTCTGTCCGTCTATCCATCTCTCCGTTCGTCCATCCCTCCGTGCGGCCGTCTGGCCCTCTGATCAACTGTCCATCATCCGATTCATGCCCTTGTCGATCCATCATTTTATTTGTACTTCCATCCATATGTCCATCCGCTCGTCCATCCATCTGCCCGTCCGTCCATCTGTCCGTCCGTCCATCTTCCGTTTGTCCATCCTTCCGTTTGTCCATCCTTCCTTTTGTCCATCCATCTGTCCGTCCATCTATAAGTTTATTCGTCCGTCTGTTCGTAAGTTCATCTGGCGTCCGTCTATCTGTTCATCCATTTATATGCCCGTCCGTCCATCTGTGGAATTTACAATAGAGCCTTCACGGTATCTGTCCGATTATGCTGAAAGTTGCTATAAAAAGTACGCCGATGCCTTCCAATGAAATTCCAAAATAGAAAAATTTTTTAAAACTTTAACACTAAAAGCCTACGTATTTTGATATCTACTCCATTCCTCTCTCATATCCACTCACTTAATATCACATGATTGAAGATTCATGTCATGCAGACATTTAAAAATAAAGCAACCACTTCATTAAATGATACTGACGGAATGTAAAATGCCAAAGTATTTCATTTAAAATGAAAAACCACTACAAATCTCCATGGATTAACGCATACATACATACAATACATACATTACATGTCTTGGCTATCAGTTTAAGCCTCTTGCTCATCAGCCAAGGACAGAGGCTTTTATTGCCCCAGGCTAAATAATGGCACTGATGATCCATGTATGTCGAACAGTAACTCTGTGGCCGGCCAACTCTCTGTAGGGTGAGCAAAAAAACCAAAAAAAAATAAAATGGAAAAACATATCAAATGGCAATAAAACAACTTTGGTGGTCTCTTTCATTTCGCCATTGAAAAGTAATTACAGACATTTATATGTAAGGGAGTATGCGCGTGTGTTTGTTTATATGTATATGACTTGGTTGGAATTTTTCTTGCCGACTTGATTGTTATTTTATCACGGCATGTTTCGGCCATCTTTGGCCGGCGCCTCTTCTTCTTCTTCCTGCTGCTGTTGCTTCAGAGATAAGGATTTTTTTTTTGCCAACCAAACAGATGCTTAACAAATTCATTGAAACGGCCATGGAGTCCTCTTACAGCATCTCTTGCCACAATCTGCACTACAGAGACACACAACATCCACGCACACCCACAATGTTCTTACAAAGACAATATCTCTGATTCTGCTACAGCCGAGTACCGTTTCCTTAATGGGATTTAAATCACAATTAAATTCATTAACTATTCGTTTATTCACTGCGATCTCTTTGGCTCTCTTATTGTAGAAATGAAAGCATCTGTAAACAATCTGTGGTGTTACGGGATTTTGTGGCATTCATTACAAGAATCCATAAGTGTGGCGTTTTATTATAAAATGCTTTGTATTAACATCGATTTCCTAATGTCCTCTGGTCATGGAAAAAACAGTAATGGATGGATTTATACGATATTAGTTAATTATGTACAATCAAATTTGCATATTTCTATGTCAGTGGATACCATGGATAACTTAGTTAGCATTTCAAAACATATTATTGCGCATTCAGCGTAACTGAATAAGGTTTTCCATAGAAAAACTGCAATTCAGCCTGGCTGAATAAGGTTTTCCATAGGAAAACTGCAATTCAGCCTGGCTGAATAAGGTTTTCCATAGGAAAACTGCAATTCAGCCTGGCTGAATAAGGTTTTCCATAGGAAAACTGCAATTCAGCCTGGCTGAATAAGGTTTTCCATAGGAAAACTGCAATTCAGCCTGGCTGAATAAGGTTTTCCATAGGAAAACTGCAATTCAGCCTGGCTGAATAAGGTTTTCCATAGGAAAACTGCAATTCAGCCTGGCTGAATAAGGTTTTCCATAGGAAAACTGCAATTCAGCCTGGCTGAATAAGGTTTTCCATAGGAAAACTGCAATAAGGCTGAATAAGGTTTTCCATAGGAAAACTGCAATTCAGCCTGGCTGAATAAGGTTTTCCATAGGAAAACTGCAATTCAGCCTGGCTGAATAAGGTTTTCCATAGGAAAACTGCAATTCAGCCTGGCTGAATAAGGTTTTCCATAGGAAAACTGCAATTCAGCCTGGCTGAATAAGGTTTTCCATAGGAAAACTGCAATTCAGCCTGGCTGAATAAGGTTTTCCATAGGAAAACTGCAATTCAGCCTGGCTGAATAAGGTTTTCCATAGGAAAACTGCAATTCAGCGTGGCTGAATAAGGTTTTCCATAGGAAAACTGCAATTCAGCTTGGCTGAATAAGGTTTTCCATAGGAAAACTGCAATTCAGCCTGGCTGAATAAGGTTTTCCATAGGAAAACTGCAATTCAGCCTGGCTGAATAAGGTTTTTGCATAGGAAAACTGCAATTCAGCCTGGCTGAATAAGGTTTTTGCATAGGAAAACTGCAATTCAGCCTGGCTGAATAAGGTATTTGCATAGGAAAACTGCAATTCAGCCTGGCTGAATAAGGTTTTTGCATAGGAAAACTGCAATTCAGCCTGGCTGAATAAGGTTGTTGCATAGGAAAACTGCAATTCAGCCTGGCTGAATAAGGTTTTTGCATAGGAAAACTGCAATTCAGCCTGGCTGAATAAGGTTTTTGCATAGGAAAACTGCAATTCAGCCTGGCTGAATAAGGTTTTTGCATAGGAAAACTGCAATTCCGCCTGGCTGAATAAGGTTTTTGCATAGGAAAACTGCAATTCCGCCTGGCTGAATAAGGTTTTTGCATAGGAAAACTGCAATTCAGCCTGGCTGAATAAGGTTTTTGCATAGGAAAACTGCAATTCAGCCTGGCTGAATAAGGTTTTTGCATAGGAAAACTGCAATTCAGCCTGGCTGAATAAGGTTTTTGCATAGGAAAACTGCAATTCAGACTGGCTGAATAAGGTTTTTGCATAGGAAAACTGCAATTCAGCCTGGCTGAATAAGGTTTTTGCATAGGAAAACTGCAATTCCGCCTGGCTGAATAAGGTTTTTGCATAGGAAAACTGCAATTCAGCCTGGCTGAATAAGGTTTTTGCATAGGAAAACTGCAATTCAGCCTGGCTGAATAAGGTTTTTGCATAGGAAAACTGCAATTCAGCCTGGCTGAATAAGGTTTTTGCATAGGAAAACTGCAATTCCGCCTGGCTGAATAAGGTTTTTGCATAGGAAAACTGCAATTCCGCCTGGCTGAATAAGGTTTTTGCATAGGAAAACTGCAATTCAGCCTGGCTGAGTAAGGTTTTTGCATAGGAAAACTGCAATTCAGCCTGGCTGAATAAGGTTTTCCATAGGAAAACTGCAATTCAGCCTGGCTGAATAAGGTTTTTGCATAGGAAAACTGCAATTCAGCCTGGCTGAATAAGGTTTTTGCATAGGAAAACTGCAATTCAGCCTGGCTGAATAAGGTTTTTGCATAGGAAAACTGCAATTCAGCCTGGCTGAATAAGGTTTTCCATAGGAAAACTGCAATTCAGCCTGGCTGAATAAGGTTTTCCATAGGAAAACTGCAATTCAGCGTGGCTGAATAAGGTTTTCCATAGGAAAACTGCAATTCAGCCTGGCTGAATAAGGTTTTCCATAGGAAAACTGCAATTCAGCCTGGCTGAATAAGGTTTTCCATAGGAAAACTGCAATTCAGCCTGCCTGAATAAGGTTTTCCATAGGAAAACTGCAATTCAGCCTGCCTGAATAAGGTTTTCCATAGGAAAACTGCAATTCAGCCTGGCTGAATAAGGTTTTCCATAGGAAAACTGCAATTCAGCCTGGCTGAATAAGGTTTTCGCATAGGAAAACTGCAATTCAGCCTGGCTGAATAAGGTTTTTGCATAGGAAAACTGCAATTCCGCCTGGCTGAATAAGGTTTTTGCATAGGAAAACTGCAATTCCGCCTGGCTGAATAAGGTTTTTGCATAGGAAAACTGCAATTCAGCCTGGCTGAATAAGGTTTTTCCATAGGAAAACTGCAATTCAGCCTGGCTGAATAAGGTTTTCTGTAAGAAAACTGCAATTCAGCCTGGCTGAATAAGGTTTTCTGTAAGAAAACTGCAATTCAGCCTGGCTGAATAAGGTTTTCTGTAAGAAAACTGCAATTCAGCCTGGCTGAATAAGGTTTTCTGTAAGAAAACTGCAATTCAGCCTGGCTGAATAAGGTTTTCTGTAGGAAAACTGCAACTCAGCCTGGCTGAATAAGGTTTTCCATAGGAAAACTGCAATTCAGCCTGGCTGAAAAAGGTTTTCCATAGGAAAACTGCAATTCAGCCTGGCTGAATAAGGTTTTCCATAGGAAAACTGCAATTCAGCCTGGCTGAAAAAGGTTTTCCATAGGAAAACTGCAATTCAGCCTGGCTGAATAAGGTTTTCCATAGGAAAACTGCAATTCAGCCTGGCTGAATAAGGTTTTCCATAGGAAAACTGCAATTCAGCCTGGCTGAATAAGGTTTTCCATAGGAAAACTGCAATTCAGCCTGGCTGAATAAGGTTTTCTGTAAGAAAACTGCAATTCAGCCTGGCTGAATAAGGTTTTCTGTAAGAAAACTGCAATTCAGCCTGGCTGAATAAGGTTTTCTGTAAGAAAACTGCAATTCAGCCTGGCTGAATAAGGTTTTCTGTAAGAAAACTGCAATTCAGCCTGGCTGAATAAGGTTTTCTGTAAGAAAACTGCAATTCAGCCTGGCTGAATAAGGTTTTCTGTAAGAAAACTGCAATTCAGCCTGGCTGAATAAGGTTTTCTGTAAGAAAACTGCAATTCAGCCTGGCTGAATAAGGTTTTCTGTAAGAAAACTGCAATTCAGCCTGGCTGAATAGGGTTTTCTGTAGGAAAACTGCAACTCAGCCTGGCTGAATAAGGTTTTCCATAAGAAAACTGCAATTCAGCCTGGCTGAATAAGGTTTTCCATAGGAAAACTGCAATTTAGCGTGGCTGATTATGGTTTTGCTACATAAATCTTTTCTTTGTCATGAATTTTTCCTGTGTTTTTATGTTTTCATTAAAATGTAAACTTTGTATTTAAATAGCCTCAAATAACAGTTAGTCAATGTATAAAAAATATAAACACATTTTTGTTATTGCTGGCATTTCGAAAAAACACATCGACAAGGAAACAACATTAACTGAAATATGAACATTTTATGTGACAATCATATTTTTCATGTAAATGTCATTTTATTAGCCAATTAACCATCGAAACTTATACAATTTAATTATGGCAATTAAATTAATTGTCCTGGCTATATTTGCCAGACGACACCCAACAGGAATCCTACATGGTAGCTAGGCGTCGAGGAGACGATGGCAGACCGTCAACCAACCCGGAATATGAATGTGGTTGGGGATTTACATTGCATTTATTGATAAAATGGGACACACACGTTTAGCGGAAGTTAGACATGCTTATTTGCCGAAGGAAGGACAAACAACAAATAGGAAAAACTTTCCAAGATATGGTTACCTATATACAAAACTGGAAGCCGGAGGTGTATAAAAAATAATGAGAAAATTCCAAGGTTAAGTTGTAGTGATAGTCTAGAATTAGATTCAATCTGAGGAATGTGGCTCGTTGTGAATTGTCTATCATTTTGGTTCCGGCAGGCAAAATTTACTCGCCGGTCACATGGATGGCACATTTGTTGGCTGTAATATTTTTATACCCTCCACCATAGGATGGGGGTATACTAATTTCGTCATTCTGTTTGTAACACATCGAAATATGCGTCTGAGACCCCATAATGTATATATATTCTTGATCGTCATCTCATTTTAAGTCGATCTAGCCATAGGTTGGTCTGGAAGGAAGCATAGGCTATATATTGTAATTTTTGGATATCGGGTGGGTGGCGGACCCTCCCCCTTACCCTAAAAGTACAACCCAAAAATAAAAGTGGACCCATCGGGACAATATGGGATTCAAATGAAAGGAATTCAAGAGTAGAATACGCATTGTATAATAAAAGTTGGATCCAAGTACGTGGGGGCCGTCCCAGCCGCAAAACCACTTAAAATATGTTTATTTGACGATTATGACAATATGGGACTAAAATGAAAGGTATTCGGGAGTAGATTACAAATAAGGTCAGGAAGTGGGAATAGGCTTTATAATATATGTTCGGGACGAATCTGGAATAGAAATTCATTTTGCAGTATAGGGGGCCACCCCACCCCTACAAAAACTCTCAAAATGGGCACATCAGCCAATCATGGGTATAAGGGACACGGTTTGTTTGTTCCGTATAGACTGAAAATCGGCAGAAACGATTTTTTGCGAAATTTTCACATATTGTGTAGGTTGGTCTGGAAGAAAACATAGGGTATAAAATTTTTCGGTATCGGAAGGGGGACGGACTCTCCCCCTTATGTCAAAAACACAACCCAAAATCAAAAGTGGACCGATTGGGACAATATAGGTATCAAACGAAAGGTATTGGAGACCAGAAAACGAACATGGTACTAAAATTTGGGTCCAGGTACCCAGTCTCCCGACATCTGTAGTAAATATGGTTTAGAGCGGGCTATATTTAGATATAGCTGTATTTAGATATAGCTGATGTAGACCGATCACCCGATAAAGGGTCTGAAGGCCATAAAAGCTTTATTTATTACCCGATTTCGCTGAAATTTGGAAAAGCGCGCAGTTTTAAGCCTCCCAACGTATGACCTAAATATGGTTCAGATTGGACTATATTAAGATATAGCTGTCATATAGACCGATCTGCCGATAAAAGGGGCTGAAGCCCATAAAAGTTTTTTTTTTTTAACCGATTTCGCTAAAATTTGAAACAATGACTACTTTTAAACCACCCAATATCGGACTCAGATATGGTTCAGATTGGACTATATTTAGATATAGCTGCCATATAGACCGATTTCCCTATAAGGGGTCTGAAGACCATAAAAGGTTTATTTATTACCCAATTTCGCTGGGATTTGAAACAATGGGTTATTTTAAGCCTCCCAACATCTGACCCGAATGTGGGTTAGATCGGACTATATTTGGATATATTTGCCATACAGACCGATCTCCCGATAAAGGGTCTAATGCCCATAAATGCTTAATTTTTTATCCGATTTCGCTGAAATTTGTAACAATGACTACTTATAAGCCACCCAATATCGGACCCAGATATGGTTCAGATTGGACTATATTTAGATATAGCTGCCATATAGACCGATTTCCCGATAAAGGGTCTAAAGCTCATAAAAGCTTTTTTTATTACCCAATTTCGCTGGGATTTGAAACAATGGGTTATTTTAAGCCTCCTGACATCTGACCCAAATGTGGGTTAGATCGGACTATATTTAGATATATTTGCCATATAGACCGATCACCCGATAAAGGGTCTAATGCCCATAAATGCTTAATTTTTTATCCAATTTCGCTGAAATTTGAAACAGTGGGTTATTTTAAGCCTCCCGACATCTGACGTAAATATGGTTTAGATCGGTCTATATTTAGATATAGCTGTCATATAGACCGATCTGCCGATCAAGGGTCTGAAGCCCATAAAAGTTATATTTATTAACCGATTTCACTAAAACTTGATACAGTTAGTTTTTTCAAGCCTCCCGACATCTGACCTAAATGTGATTTAGATCGGACTATATTTGGATATAGCTGCCATATAGACCCATCTCCCGGTAAAGGGTCTTATGCCCATAAATGCTTTATTTTTTATCCGATTTCGCTAAAATTTGAAACAGTGAGTAATTTTAGGCTTCCCGACATCTGACCCGAATATGGTTTTGATCGGACTATATTCAGATATAGCTGTCATATAGACCGATCTCCCCATAAAGGGTCTGAAGGCCATAAAAGCTTTAATTTTTATCCGATTTCGCTGAAATTTGGAATAGTGAGCAGATTTAAGCCTCCCAACATCCGTCCCAAATATGGTACAGATCGGACTATATTTAGATATAGCTGTCATATAAACAGATATCCCGATAAAGAGTCTGGAGCCCATAAATTTTTTTTTATACCGATTTCGCTGAAATTTGAAACAGTGAGTTTTTCTGAGCCTCACGATATCCGACCTTAGTATGGTTCAGATCGCTTTATAATTGGATATATCTGCCAAAAAGACCAATATTTTGTTCTACACAATTGAATAGTGACATTTATGTTAGACCAATCAATGTCCGTGCCGAATTTGGGTGCATAAGTTATCCAAGTTTCAACGGATTATGACGAAAGGTGGTGGGTATCCAAAGTTCGGCCCGGCCGAGTAGAGCAAATCTTTTCTTTTATCCTTTTTTTTTGCCTAAGAAGAGATGTCATCCATGGTGCCATCCAAAAAGTAATTGCGGATTTTTCATATAGTCGGCGTTGACAATTTTTTTCACAGCTTGTGACTCTGTAATTGCATTCTTTCTTCTGTCAGTTATCAGCTGTTACTTTTAGCTTGCTTTAGAAAAAAAGTGTAAAAAAAGTATATTTGATTAAAGTTCATTCTAAGTTTTATAAAAAATGCATTTACTTTCTTTTAAAAAATCCGCAATTACTTTTTGGGCAACCCAATAAGGTTCGGCCCTGCCGAACTTAGCATGTTTTTACTTGTTAGAGGTTTCTTTATAGTTTTAAGAGCGCACAAAAAGCGGATTATTGGTTAGGTGTATGTCCATAGTGGCATGGGGTGGGTTAATATCTGCACCCTCTTTTTAACCTAACCTAATAACATTAATTGCAACTGTTGCCCTATTTTCCTCTTGGAATCTGCAGAAACTTATGCCTGTACCAAAGACATCAGTATGATGTTCAATTGTTTGGTAGAACTTCCGGACTTCATTGTGGCTTATGTTATCTGACTTGAATTTTTCATTTTCCCTACAAAGAAGGTTTTTTTGAGCCCACTGTAGTTAATATGAAGGCATGTCAGCATAGCAAAGATTAAAAAGACTTAATACAACCTAGAGGCCTATTTAGAAACTAATTCCTTAAAGCTGCTTAAAAAAGCAAGTATATAAGCTTTAAAGCTTTTTTAAATGTTAATAACATTAGCTTAACATTACCTCAATAAACATTTTAAAGTTAGTTGTAAAAGAACCTTTGGAACTTTTGGTATCCTTTTAAACTTTGGAAAGCTTTTTCCACAAAAGCAAAGTAAAAACTAACAGAAAGCTTTCATACTCTTTGAAGAATCAGTTTTCAAATACCCTAAGAGAGTTTTCACCTTCTCTTTTTTTTCTCTCTGTCTTTAAAATGTTATTCCACTTGTTTGTGGATTTTACAAACCATGCCGGTAAACAAAAATCAGCTGTTCTGCCTTTCCGAAGCTTTGGGGTTTTTTGTATTCAAACCGTTAGCAGCAGCTGCTTTTAACTGTATAACAGTTAGGTGAGGCACAACAAACCAACGAAGTAGACAGTAACTGACCTTAAACTGTTGAAAGAAACTTCAGTCGTTAGCCAAATGCCGAAGCGGTAAAACATAAATCGAAAACAACGCGCTCGGTTTAAGGAAAACAAGGGTTAAATATTTGAATTTGAAAAAGTAACGGTTGAATGAAATTAGAAAAAAAAATTAATTATAATCAAATACTTAAAAAAAATAAAAAAACAAAAATTAATTACTTTATAAACAAAAAGTTCCATTTCAGTGTATAAAAAAACAAATAAAAAAAATCCCTTTGCCAAACAATTTCATTCAGTGTATATAAAAATTGTATATATATTTCCCCTATAAGGTATTCTAATTTTTTTTTTTTTTTTGAGATAAAATTTTTTTTCGTTCCCTTTATAATGTGTTTAATGTGACATCATCACAACTCCTTGTCGATCTGTGTGAAATGTGAAAATGTGGACATGTATAGCACATTAAAATCAAACAATTTGAGTGCTTTTTGTTTCGTGGCTGCTCATTGGCTGTAAAATTTAATTAATAACCCTTTTTGAAACGAATGTAAAGCGCCTCTATACCTACATGTACGAGTATGTGTGTATGTTGCGAGGCTTTATGTGTAAGCAGGCATGTGTGTGTACATGCGCGTGTGTGTTCATATTTGAATGGTGTCAAAAAGAAAATCCATCAAATGAAGTGAATGAATGAATTCATTAAAATACTAATGGATTCATTTAAACTTTATTACCGTTATGTGATTACTGCTGCCATACAATTGTGATTGTGATTCCCCGATTATGAATGTGATTTTTTGTGTTTAATTCAAAGTTTTGTTCCATCAACAAAGGAATTACAAAAAAAAAAAAAATGCTGATGAATCTTAATGAAGGTTGCCCTGTTATAATTGAAAAGAGGCATTTGTGACTCAGTTTGCATAAATAATCATTTGCATATTAATGATGACTAATTGAATGCGATCTTTTGTTTTTAAGGAATTATGAGTGTCAAATATGAAGGGAGTTTTCACAGAATCTCGACCCTTTTATATCTAATAACAAATAGTAAGGTGATGATTTGGAAATAGTTTTTGTGATGAATCGCTTATGGACTTTTCAATACTGTCAAGGACATTTCTCAACATGATGTTGACTTAAAGCAGGTCATTAATCAATGGTTTAATTTATCATTAATTTCAAACATACCTTGAAAATTGTTAAAGGATTGCATTGAGTGTTGCCAAACAACTTTCTTTTAAAAAATCTGCAATTACTTTTTGGGCAACCCAATAGAAACTATGCCCTGTTCTTTCCCTATAGAAAGAACAGAGCATACTTTGACAGAGTGGTAATAAAACTAGCTTGGAGGGTAAATTTTTGTTAACTGACTTTCTCCAAAAATTTTGAAAAAAATATTAAACTGACCTTTATTTAAAAAAAAAATATATATATTTATTTTTTTTTACCAACACCCAAGCATGGGGATATATTCATTTTGTCATTCCATTTGCAACACATCGACATATCCATTTCTGTCCCTATAAAGTATATATATTCTTAAAAGTCGTAAAAATTTAAAACGATCTAGCCGTGTCTGTCCTTCTGACCATCTGTATGTTGAAATCACTCTAGAATCTTTAACAAGTAAAAGGCAACTTTGGATAACCACCATCTCGGGTATATGTGAAAACCCCCATTTCGTCACAATTCGATGAAAATTGGATAACTTATGCAGCCAAATTCGGCACGGACATGGAGTGGTCTAATATATATGTCACTATTCAATTTTGTAGAACAAAATATTGGTCTTTTTGGCTGATATATCCAATTATAAACCAATCTGAACCATATTAAAATCGAATATCGTAAGACTCAGAAAAACCCACTGTTTAAAATTTCGGCAAAATCGGGTAATAAATAAAGCTTTTATGGACTGTAGGCCCTTTATAGGGATATCGGTCTATATGGCAGCTATATCTAAATATCGTCCGATCTGAACCACTTTTAAGTCGGGAGTTAGGAGGCTAAAACTACCTCACTTTTTCAAATTTTAGTGAAATCGGATAAAAAATAAAGCTTTTATGGGCTTCCTACCCTTTATAGGGATATCGGTCTATATGACAGCTATATCTAAATATAGTCCGATCTGAACCATATTTGGACAGGATGTTGGGAGGCTTAATCTGCGCACTATTCCCAATTTCAGCGAAATCGGACAAAAATTAAAGCTTTTATGGCCTTCAGACCCTTTATCGGGAGATCGGTCTATATGACAGCTATATCTAAATATAGACCGATCTAAACCATATTTACGTCAGATGTCGGGGGGCTTAAAATTATTCACTGTTTCAAATTTTAGCGAAATCAGATAAAAAATAAAGCATTTATGGTCTTCAGACCCATTATCCGGAGATCGGTCTATATGACAGCTATATCTAAATATAGTCCGATCCAAAACATATTTGGGGAGAATGTCGGGAGACCTAAAACTACCCACTGTTTCAAATTTCAGCGAAATCGGATAAAAAATAAAGCTTTTATGGGCTTCATACCCTTTATATGGATATCGGTCTATATGGCAGCTATATCTAAATACGGACCGATCTCAACCATATTTTGGTCAGATTTCAAGAGGCTTAAAACAACCAACCGTTTTAAATTTCGGCGAAATCGGGTAATAAATACAGCTTTTATGGGCTTCATACTCTTTATCGGCAGATCGGTCTATATGACAGCTATATCTAAATATAGTGCGATCTAAACCACATTTTGGTCAGATGTCAAGAGGCTTAAAACAACCAACCGTTTTAAATTTCAGCGAAATCGGTTAATAAATAAAGCTTTTATGGGCTTCTGACCCTTTATCGCGAGATCGGTCTATATGACAGTTATATCTAAATATAGTCCGATCTGAACCAAATTTGGGTCAGACGTCGGGAGGCTTAAAGATGCGCACTATTCCAAATTTCAGCGAAATCGGATAAAAACTAAAGCTTTTATGGGCTTCAGACCCCTTGTCGGGAGATCGGTCCAATGACAGCTATATCTAAATATGGACCGATCTAATCCATATTTAAGTCAGATGTCGGGAGGCTTAAAATAACCTACTGTTGCAAATCTCATCGAAATCGGGTAAAAAATAAAGATTTTATGGTCTTCAGACCCTTTATTGGGAGATAGGTCTATATGGTGGCTATATCTAAATATAGTTCGATCTGAACCATATTTGGGTCCGATGTCGGGAGGTCTAAACCTACTCACTGTTTCAAATTTCAGCAAAATAGGATGAACAAGTAAAAGCGTGCTAAGTTCGGCCGGGCCGAATCTTATATACCCTCCACCATGGATCGCATTTGTCGAGTTCTTTTCCCGGCATCTCTTCTTAGGCAAAAAAGGATATAAGAAAAGAGTTGCACTGCTATTAAAACGATATCAAGATATGGTCCGGTAAATGTCAGCCAATTCGTATAAGAATTGCGCCCATTGGGGCTCACGAAATAAAATAGAGAGAACAATTTATATGGGATCTGTATCGGGCTATAGACCGATTCAGACCATAATAAACACGTTTGTTGATGGTCATGAGAGGATCCGTCGTACAAAATTTCAGGCATATTGGATAATAATTGCGACCTCTAGGGGTCAAGAAGTCAAGATCCCAGATCGGTTTATATGGCAGCTATATCAGGTTGTGAACCGAGTTGTTGAAAGTAAAAATAAAATACGTCATGCAAAATTTCATCCAAATCGGATAGGAATTGCGCCCTCTAGAAGCTCAAGAAGTCAAATCCCCAGATCTGTTTATATGACAGCTATATCAGGTTATGGACCGATTTGAACCATACTTGGCACAGTTGTTGGATATCATAACGAAATACTTCGTGTCAAAATTCATTCAAATCGGATAAGAATTGTGCCCTCTAGAGGCTCAAGAAGTCAAGACCCAAGATCGGTTTATATGGCAGCTATATCAGGTTATAGACCGATTTAAACCATACTTGGCAAGGTTGTTGGGTATCATAACAAAACACGTCGTGCGAAATTCCATTCCATTCGGATAAGAATTGCGCACTCTAAAGGCTCACGAAGTCAAGACCCAAGATCGGTTTATATGGCAGCTATATCAGGTTATGAACCGATTTGAACCATACTTGGCACAGTTGTTGGATATCATAACAAAACACGTCGTGCAAAATTTCATTCTGATCGGATAAGAATTGCACACGCTAGAGGCTCAAGAAGTCAAGACCCAAGATCGGTTTATATGGCAGCTATATCAGGTTATGGACCGATTTAAACTATACTTGGCACAGTTGTTGGATATCATAACAAAACACGTCGTGCAAATTTTCATTCCAATCGGATAAGAATTGCGCACTCTAGAGGCTCAAGAAGTCAAGACCCAAGATCGGTTTATATGGCAGCTATATCAGGTTATGGACCGATATGGCCCATTTACAATACCAACCGACCTACACTAATAAGAAGTATTTGTGCAAAATTTCAAGCGGCTAGCTTTACTCCTTCGGAAGTTAGCGTGCTTTCGACAGACAGACGGACGGACGGACGGACGGACGGACGGACGGACGGACGGACAGACGGACAGACGGACGGACATGGCTATATCGACATAAAATTTCACGACGATCAAGAATATATATACTTTATGGGGTCTCAGACGAATATTTCGAGTAGTTACAAACAGAATGACGAAATTAGTATACCCCCCATCTTATGGTGGAGGGTATAATAGGGATATTGAGCTGAAACTTTGCACAGTTTCTTTTGTTGTTCATAAGTTCGTAGATGGTCTATATGGGACTATATCTTGATATAGCCCCCTAGCCCGACCGATCCACCGATTTATGATCTTAAGGCCATAAAATCGCATTTATTCTCCGATTTGCCATATTTATTATCCGATTTGGAACAGTGAGTTAAGTTAAGCCACACGACATCCTTCTTCAATTTTTCCCAGATCGGTCCAGATTTCGATGTCTTATAGACAGCTCCGCCGATTTTGGGTCTTAGCCCCATAGAGGGCGGATTTATTGTCTGATTTTGCCAACATTTGCGACAGTGAGTAAAATTAAGCCCCTCGACATATTTTTGCAATATGGCCCAGATTGATCAAGTTTTGCATATATGTGCCATATAGACCGATCTCTCCATTTAAGGTTTTGGGCCCATAAAATGCGCATTTATTGTCCGATGTCGCTAAAATTTGGAACAGTGAGTTGTGTTGGGCCCTTTGATATTCTTCTTCAATTTGGCCGCGATCGGCAAAGATTTGGATATAGCTGCCATATAGACCAATCTCTCGATTTAAGGTTTTGGGGCAATAAAAGGAGCATTTATTATCCGATTTCGCGAGATAATTCGAGATTTTTTCACAACTAGGCCAAATCGGTTCGGATTTGGATATAGCTGCCATATGACCGATCTCTCGATTTAAGGTTTTGAGCCCATAAAAGGCGCATTTATTGTCCAATTTCGGCGAAATTTGGGACAGTGAGTTATATTAGGCCATTCGACATTCTTCTTCAATTTGGCCTAGATCGATCTTGATTTGGATATAGCTGCCATATAAACCGATCTAAGGTCTTGGGCGCAAAAAAGCTTATAGATAGGTTAGTTATAGCTCCCATATATATCTTTAATCCGATATAGAGTTTTAGGGCTACAGTAGTAACAATTTTGGTCCGATCTTTACAAAATTTAGCATTATGTTTTTTATTTGAAGTCCTTATATGTGTGCAAAATTTCATAAAATTCGGTTTTGATTTATACATAGCACCCAGATATATCTTTCATCCGATATAGACTTGAAGCCAATAGAAGCCAAAATTTTGGTCCGATCTTTACAAAATCTTGCGCAAGATGTTTGTTTGGACGTCCCAATACGCGCGAAATATTTCATTAAAATCATTCCTGATTTGGAAATAGCTCCCATACGCATATTTCATCCGATATTGACTTTTAATGCAGTAGAGGTCACAATTTTGGTGACTGCAATATTGGGCGTGAGATGTTCTTTTTGACGTCCCAGTGGGTATGCAATATTTCATCAAAACCGGGGCAGATTTTAATATTGCTACCATATATATCTTTTACCTGATATGACCTTTAAAGGCTGTAGTAATCCACAATTTTTGTACTAACCTAAGAAAATCTTACAAGGTTCTATTCGATATTTCAATAGGTATGCAAAATTAAAGTCTGAGTAGATTTGGAGAAATTATTTCTAAATGTTATAAGTAGTACGTGGACTAGGTGGTGTAGGGTATTATATAGTCGGTTCCGGCCGACTTTTGCCCTTCCTTACTTTTTTTATACTCTCCACCTCGAAATACGCGTCTAAGACCATATAAAGTATAGATATTCTTGATCGTCATGACATTCTAAGTCGATCTAGCCATGTCCGTCCGTCCGTCTGTCTGTCGTAAGCACGCTCAATTTCGCAGGAGTAAAGCTAGCCCCTTGAAATTTTGCACAACTACTTTTTATTAGTGTAGGTCGGTTGGGATTGGAAATGGGCCAAATGCGACCATGTTTTGATATAGCTGTCCATATAAAGCGAACTTGGGTCTCGACTTCTTTAGCCTCTAGAGGGCGCAATTCTCGTCCGATTTGACTGAAATTTTGCACGTGGTGTTTTGGTATCACTTCCAATAACTGCGCTAAGTATGGTTTATATCGGTTTATGTTTTGATATAGCTGCCATATAAGCTGATCTGGTATCTTGACTTCTTAAGCCTGTAGAGGGCGCAATTCTCGTCCGATTTGATTTTGCATGTTGTGTTTTGGTATCACTTCCAATAACTGTGTTTAGTATGATTCCAAACGGTTCATAACCTGATATAGCTGCCATATAAACCGATCTTGGGTCATTAGCCTCTAGAGGGCGCAATTCTCATCCGATTTGACTGAAATTATGCACATAGTGTTTTGGTATCACTTCCAACAACTGCGCTAAGTATGGTTCAAAGCGGTCTATGTTTTGATATAGCTGTTATATAAACCGATTTTGGGTCTTGACTTCTTCAGCCTCTAGAGGGCGCAATTTTGCACATGGTGTTGTGGTATCACTTCCAACGACTGTGCTAAGTATGGTTGAAATCGGTCTATGTTTCGATATATTTGTCATATAAACCAATCTGGGGTCTCGACTTCTTCAGCCTCAAGAGGGCCCAATTGTTATCCGATTTGACAGAAAATTTGTACAACGGCTTCTCGACTTCTTGAGCCTCTAGAGTGTGCAATTCTCATCCGATTTGAAAAAAAAAAAATTGTACAATGGCTTCTTTCATAACCTTCAACATACGTGTCTAATATGGTCTGAATCGATCAATAGCTAGATACAGCTCCCATATAAACCTATCGCCCGATTTTGCTTCTTGAGCCCCTACAAGGCGCAATTCTTATCCGAAGGAACTGAAATCTTACACAATGACTTCTGCAATGTTCAGCATTCAACTATGGTCCGAGTCGGACTATAACTTGCTATAGCTCCAATAGCATAACAGTTCTTATTCATTATTCTTTGTTTGCCTAAAAAGAGATACCACGCATTGAACCTTACAAATGCGATCCATGGTGGAGGTTATATAAGATTCTGCCCATCCAAAATTAGCACGCTCTTACTTGGTTTTCAATGATTTCCAACTTCACACTCGAGTTATTTTTAGAGAATCTCAACATACTGAAGACAATATTTCGAAAATGGAGCTGTAGTGAAGTTTATTTCGGGTCATCTGGCGTAGCCGAAACCTGGACCAGTGTGGAATGGGAGTCAGATCAAGTCAAGTCATTGGTATCCATACACAATTGTTGAAATAACAGCAGGAGGTTCTGGCAAGAAATATTTTGGGTTGCAGTTATCGTCATGATACTTTACTTGAATTCGCTAATTGATCACGGTTTTGGAAATCGAATTCTCATCTTTCACAAATACAGTTTTCATCGCCCAATCTTCCCTTTTGAGATTATACTTCCTGAATTCCCATTATGAATAAGTCGTGGTTGGGTATCTACGTTTTCATTGGGCGCATCTGTGCTACTAACATTTGCACGAAGTCATCTTGGCGGCAGAGTTCCGAATCAGGCTGCATATTTGCAGGACACCTTGGCGTAGAGTTTAACAAGTCCGCTTATGATGACTAATGCTTGGGTTCAAATCCCGGCATTAACATCAGAAAAATTGTCAGCGGTAGTTATCCCCTTACTAATGCTGTCTACATTTGTCAGATATCCTGCCATGTTTAATATATCTATCAAAAGGTGTCGCACTGCGGCACGCCGTTCGGACACGGCTATAAAAAAAGGAGACCCCTTATCATTGAGCATAAATTTTAATCGGATTGCACTCAAGGATATGAGGGAAGTATCCCCTGATCCTCAATGGAAAGTTCATGGAAAACTTAGTAGCATTTCCATTTTAGTTTTCCTCATCATATTAACGTCCTCTGATATAATAAAGGGTGATTTTTTAGAGGTTAGGATTTTCATGCATTAGTATTTGACAGATCACGTGGGATTTCAGACATGGTGTCAAAGAGAAAGATGCTCAGTATGCTTTGACATTTCATCATGAATAGACTTACTAACGAGCAACGCTTGCAAATCATTGAATTTTATTACCAAAATCAGTGTTCGGTTCGAAATGTGTTCATTCACCGTAACGTTGCGTCCAACAGCATCTTTGAAAAAATACGGTCCAATGATTCCACCAGCGTACAAACCACACCAAACAGTGCATTTTTCGGGATGCATGGGCAGTTCTTGAACGGCTTCTGGTTGCTCTTCACTCCAAATGCGGCAATTTTGCTTATTTACGTAGCCATTCAACCAGAAATGAGCCTCATCGCTGAACAAAATTTGTCAAAATTTGAACACATTTCGAACCGAACACTGATTTTGGTAATAAAATTCAATGATTTGCAAGCGTTGCTCGTTAGTAAGTCTAATCATGATGAAATGTCAAAGCATACTGAGCATCTTTCTCTTTGACACCATATCTGAAATCCCACGTGATCTGTCAAATACTAATGCATGAAAATCCTAACCTCAAAAAAATCACCCTTTATTATTCGTCCCTTGCATTTGAGTATAGACAATTTAAATCCAAATTGAAATTCATTATGATTTCCAAATTAAAATAATCCTTCCTTCCTTAATCTCTATTTAATTTCGTATTACCCTTTAAGCTCTCAACTTCACATCAAATTAAATTTCCCCCACCATTTTTTAAAGTGTCTTTGCGTTACTATCGCAACCAAATGACAGAAGTACCCACACACACACACACACACACATTCAATTTAGTTTAAATAGTTTTTGTGGTTGTATGTATGTGTATGCCATTGCTGCTGCACATGGCAGAGACATGAAGTAATTGATTTAGTGCAACTACATTAACTGTCAATTAAATATCAATTTAGACTCAAAACAATAACCCTAAACAACAATTTATGTATTTACATACACCATTAACATTTCAATGCTACACCATAGTGCTGTCATGCAATAGGGAAAGACATGCGTGCTACTCCATTCACACACGCACACTCGCACACGCATTAGGAATGGTCATGCAATGTAAACTGGTATTGTAACGAAAGCTGCAGACATCTACTTATTGGCAGGTGTGTGGGTGTGTGTAATAGGGTGGTGAAGAAGAAACTGTTGTAATAAGCAACACTTTGGCTATTTTTAAATGGTGCTTTTGAGAAAGCATGTAAAAGATGCGGATGGTTCCATAATAGACCACCAGGTGGGCTTGGGGGTGTTCTCTAAAGATCTAGAACTGATCATATCGAAAATGTTACCCGACCACTGCAGTGTGTATCAAGCGGAGATCGTTGCAATTAATGAAGTGGTGGAATGGCTAAGATATAATTCCATTACGACGATTGGCATAAATATCTTCTTAGCCAGCCAGGCAGCCACAAAATCCCTGGAAAAAGTATTTCTGAACACAAAAACCGCTCTCGACTGTTGCAGATCTCTCAACGAAATGGCTGAACAGTTTAAAATTCATCTCTTCTAGGTGCCGACATTCCAGGGAAACTGGAATCTGTGGGTATGCCTGTGGCGACATGTAAGCTAAGTTTCCAGGACCAGGCCCAAAGGACAACGAATGGTAGATGGTCACAAAGAGAGGACTGTGAGCATTCCAAAACTCTGTGGCCTAAATTAGACTTGAAGAGGTCTACCGCTTTGCTGTCACTAGCTAGAACAGACGTCTCAGTCATTGTGTCCGTCATGACAGGTCACTGCCTAATCGAGAAACATGCCGACAGAAGCTGTCGGGACATCGAAGAAGATTAGCCTTTAAAACACCTTCTATGGATGTGTCCTGCACTGGCAGTCAGAAGGAATTCCGCTTTAGGATTCACCATGGATTGTGCTAAAAATTTATCTGAAAGGCTACATACCAAACTTCTGTCAAAGCAGCAAAAATTAAAGCTTCTAGCAACCGAACGAGGATAATCGAGAGACCGGCTTATATGGAAGTTATGTCAGGTTATAAACCGATTTCAACCGTACTTGGCACAGTTGTTGGAAGTCATAACAGAACACCATCTGCAAAATTTTAGTCAAATCGGAAACAAATTACGGCATGGAAGGGCTCAAGAAGTCAAATCGGGAGATCGGTTTATATGGGAGCTATATCAGGTTAAAAACCGATTTGGACCGTACTTAGTAGAGTTGCTGGAAGTCATATCAAAACTCTACAGTCAAAATTTCAGCTAAATCGGACAAAAATTGCGGCTTGTAAGGGCTTAGGAAGTCAAATCCTGTGATCAATTTATATGGGAGCTATATCAGGTTAAAGACCGATTTGGACCATACTTGGTACAAATGTTGGAAGTCATATCAAAACTCTACATTTAAAATTTCAGCCAAATCGGACAAAAATTGCGGCTTGTAAGGGCTCAAGAAGTCAAATCGGGAGATCAATTTATATGGGAGCTATATCAGGTTCTTGACCGATTTGATTTGATTTGATATTTAGCACAGTTATTGGAAGTCATAACAGAACACTACATGCAAAATTTCAGCCAAATCGGACAACAATTGCCGCTTTCAGGGGCTCAAGAAGTCAAATCGGGAGATCGGTTTATGTATGAGCTATATCAGGTTATAGACCGATTTAAACTGTACTTGGCACATTTGTTGGAAGTGATACCAAAACACCACGTGCAAAATTATATTCGAATCGGACGAGAATTGCGCCCTATAGAGGCTCAAGAACTCAAGACCCAAGATCGGTTTATATGACAGCTATTCTAAAACATAGACCGATTTAAACCATACTTAGCGCAGTTATTGGAAGTGATACCAAAACACAACGTGCAAAATTTCAGTCAAATCGGACGAGAATTGCGCCCTCTAGAGGCTGAAGAAGTCAAGACCCAAGATCGGTTTATATGGCAGCTATATCAAAACATAGACCGATTTCAACCATACTTAGTGCAGTTGTTGGAAGTGATACCAAAACACCGCGTGCCAAATTTCAATCAAATCGGACGAGAATTGCGCCATCTAGAGGCTCAAGAAGTCAAGACCCAAGATCGGTTTATATGACAGCTATATCAAAACAAAGACCGATTTCAACCATACCTAGCAAAATTTCAGCCAAATCGGTTAAGAATTGCCACCTCTAGAGGCTGAAGAAGTCAAGACCCAAGATCGGTTTATATGGCAGGTATATCAGGTTATGGACCGATTTCAACCATACACAGCGCAGTTGTTGGAAGTGACACCAAAACACTTCGTGCAAAATTTTAGTCAAAGCGGACGAGAATTGCCCCCTCTAGAGGCTGAAGAAGTCAAGACCCAAGATCGGTTTATATGGCAGCTATATCAAAACATAGACCGATTTCAACCATACTTAGCACAGTTATTGGAAGTGATACCAAAACACCACGTGCAAAATTTCAATCAAATCGGATATGAATTGCGCCCTCTAGAGGCTGAAGAAGTCAAGACCCAAGATCGGTTTATATGGAAGCTATATCAAAACATAGACCAATTTCAATCATACTTAGTACAGTTGTTGGAAGTGATACCAAAACACCACGTGCAAAATTTCAATCAAATCGGACGAGAATTGCGCCATCTAGAGGCTCAAGAAGTCAAGACCAAAGATCGGTTTATATGACAGCTATATAAAAACATAGACCAATTTCAATCATACTTAGTACAGTTGTTGGAAGTGATACCAAAACACCACGTGCAAAATTTCAATCAAATCGGACGATAATTGCGCCCTCTAGAGGCTCAAGAAGTCAAGACCCAAGATCGGTTTATATGGAAGCTATATCAAAACATGGACCGATTTAAACTACACTTAACGCAGTTGTTGGAAATGATATCAAAACACCACGTGCAAAATTATAGTCGAATCGGACGAGAATTGCGCCCTCTAGAGGCTGAAGAAGTCAAGATCCCAGATCGGTTTATATGGCAGCTATATCAAAACATTGACCGACTTGGCCCATTTACAATACCAATCGACCTACACTAATAAAAGGTATTTGTGCAAAATTTCAATCGACTAGCTTTACTCCTTCGAAAGTTAGCGTGCTTTCAACAGACAGACGGACAGATGGACGGACATGGCTAGATCGACTTAAAATAACATGACGACCAAGAATATATATACTTTATGGGGTCTCAGACCCATATTTCGAGGTGTTACAAACAGAATGACGAAATTAGTATACTCCCATCCTATGGTGGAGGGTATAAAAATGTGTGCAAAATTTCAAGTGCCCAGCTTGACTCCTTCATAAGTTGTCCCGCTTTCGCCAGACAGATGAACAGAAGAAAATTTTATGTTTCTTAAACATGTTTAAACTTTATTTTAAAGTTTTCTGAAATAAGGGGAATTTAATTCAACTAACTAACTTTTCCCTGCAGCATAATTTTTGTTATATATTCTTAACATTACCTATAGTTTCATGATGTGTTTACTTCTCCGCTGTCTCTCTCTCTCTCTCTCAATCAGTGCTATAATAAATTCACATTTGAGTTACACATGCCTTGCATATTCAATTTGACGGTAACCGCAATAATTTTTTAATAAATGTTAACGCTTTTTCTCCTATTTGCAATGAATAGTGTAAAGAATTTTTAATAAGCTTTTGGTGAACACTTGTTTTTGCACTTTGACACTCATGCTCATGGACTCACATGAAACACCATGCCCCCTCAGCAATCGTTTGAATGTGAGTGTATTGAATTCATTACAAGTTTCAGCTTAAAGTTGGTTTTTAATGTTTTCTTGCGTATTCAGTGGCAGATTAAAGGATTTTCATTTACACTTTGTACAGAATACTCATAAAAAGTAGTTATGATAAAATATTTAATTTATTCATAACTCAGAGATTCGTTTGCCTGCCTTTAAGCTCATACTGAGCTCTGATGTAGGCTATGAATGAATAAAAAGGCAAACGATGAACCGGAAACCGGATAGACTGACTGACATTTATGCGTTCCAAAGTGTTTTTAATGTCAGTCGCAGAGACATGTATTTACTATTCCACACACAAGGCAACACACACACATACACACACAGATGTGCACACTTAAACTAAAAACATGTCTCTTAGTCCTTTTCAATAAGTGTATGTCTTATTCGAATAAGTTTGTTATGCCATGTGTCAGAGTGTAAGTGTCCTTTTGATGTGGTTTTCTTGGCTTACTGGATTGTGGCCTTTTGTGTATGTGCGAGTGTGTGGCAAGTGTTTGTGTATATGTTTAATGTGGCTTTTATTTTCCTTTTGACACACACACACACACACACACACACATACAGACATATATCGTCAAACACAACCACATTGATACGTATCATACACTTTTATCATTTTGCAAAAAATCACTTGAACTTTCCTTCGTTCTGCCCTTAGGTCCTTTTCCTAGGGTTTATATATAGTACTTGTGTGTGTGTGTGTGTGTGTGTGTGTGTATGTGCTTGTTTAAACGAATTGGTTTATTTCATTAAGGATATTAGGTGATGATTACACATAAAACTGTAATAGATTGGGCAAATACTCCACCGCACTAAACCACAAAGCTGCAATAACGGCTAATACCAGCAACACCTACACTACACTGCCAACACCATCCGCCCCATAAAACCGCATTCAACCACAGCATTAATTAACCAAAAAAATTCTTAATGCGCGAAGAAATTAAATTCCAAGTATAAGAAAATCTCTTTAACAACCAGAGCGCACTTCTTACAATGAATGCCACAATAAAAGGACTTAAAATGAAATTTTGATTTTAATGTCAAAAAGAGATTGAATGAACGGTTTTTTTCTTCAGTATGGTTAACTGAAATATAATCAGTTAATGCAGGGCTTATTTACTTTAATTGCATTTAATTTTTGTAATTTTTAAAGATAAGGGGCCAAAAGCTGAGAGTTGTTGTTTATGGGGTAGGAAGGGAAATCAAAGAGATTATTTACATCATGGAAAACTGCTGAGTATGTCAACGAAAATAATATCCTATCAAAAAGTAAAGCAAGTGAGAGCGTGCTAAGTTCGGCCGGGCAAAATTTTATATATACCCTCTACAATGGATCGCATTCGCCAAATTCTTTGCTCGATATCTCTTTTTAGGCAAACAAAGAATAATGGATAAGAATTGTGGCTTAAATGGAGCTATATCAAGATATAATCCGATTCGTACCATAAATGAGTTGAATCTTGAAGACCATAGTAGAAGTCATTGGGTAATATTTCAGTCCATTCGAATAAAAATTACGCCTTGTAGGGGCTCAAGAAGCATAATCAGGTGATCTTATGTGGGAGCTGTCTTAGGCTTTATATCGATTCAAACCATATTGGACACGTATGAAGAGGGTCATGGCAGAAGCCGTTGTACGAAATTTCAGCCAAATCGGATGAGAATTGCGCCCTCTAGTGGCTCAAGAAGTCAAAATCCAAGATCAGTTTATATGGCAGCTATATCAGGTTAAAAGCCGATTTGAACCATACTAAGCACAGTATGGTCATAATAAACTTCATTTCATGCACAACTTCAGCCAAATCGGATGAAAAATGCGCCCTCTAGTGGCTAAAGAAGTCGAGATCCAAGATCGGTTTACATGGCAGCTATATTAGATTATAGGTCGATTTGAACCATACTAAGCACAGTTGTTGGAAGTCAAAACCAAACAATTCGTGCAAAACTTTAGCCAAATCGGATGAGCATAGCGCCATCTAGTGGCTAAAGAAGTCAAGATCCAAGATTGGTTTATATGGCAACTATATCAGATTATAGGCCGATTTGATCCATACTAAGCACAGTTGTTGAAAGTTATAGCATAACACTTCGTACAAAATTTCAGCCACATCTGATGAGAATTGCGCCCTCTAGTGGCTGAAGAAATCAAGATCCGAGATCGGTTTATATAACAGCTATATCCGGTTATAAACCGATTTAAACCATACTTAATACAGTTCTTGGAAATCATAACAAAACACTTCTTGCAAAATTTTAGCCAAATCGGATGAGAATTGCGCCCTCTAGTGGCCCAAGAAGTCAAAATCCAAGATCGGTTTATATAACAGCTATATCAGATTATAAACCGATTTGAACCATACTTAATACAGTTCATGGAAGTCATAACAAACCACTTCATGCACAGCCAAATCGGATGAGAATAGCGCCCTCTAGTGGCTCAAGAAGTCAAGATCTAAAATCGGTTTATATGACAGCTATATCAGGTTATAAACCGATTTGAACTATACTTAGTACAGTTCTTGGAAGTCATAACAAACACTTCATGCTCGATTTTAGCCAAATTATATGAAAATTGCGCCCTCTAGTGGCTTAAGAAATCAAGATCCAAGATCGGTTTATATGGCAGCTATATCAGGTTATAAACCGATTTGAACCATACTTAGTTCAATTCTTGGAAGTCATAACAAAGCACTTCGTGCAAAATTTCAGACAAATCGGATCAAAATCGCGCCCTCTAGTGGCTCAAGAAGTCAAGATTCAAGATCGGTTTATATAACAGCTATATCAAATTATAGGTCGATTTGAACAATACTTGGCGCAGTTTTTGAAAATCATAGCAAAACACTTCGTGCAAACTTTCAGCCAAATCAGATGAGAATTGCGCCCTCTAGTGGCTCAAGAAGTCACGATCCAAGATCGGTTTATATGGCAGCTTTATCAGGTTATAGATCGATTTTAACCATACTTGGCATAGTTTTTTGAAAATCATAGCAAAATACTTCGTGCACAATTTCAGTCAAATTGGATGAGAATAGCGCCATCTAGTGGCTCAAGACATCAAGACCCAAAATCGGTTTACATGGCAGCTATATCAGGTTATAGACCGATTT